>NC_134690.1:329828222-330039806 GCF_050947455.1 Rhinoderma darwinii
GCCCATAGAGTCCTCAACGGTCAGTCAGATGCTCAGACTCCCTCCCCTGAGGTATAATAACTACTGAGGACTCTACATGGGGGATTACCCCCCCCCCCCATAGAGCCCTCTGCAGTAAGATATCAGAACTCCCTTGCAGTATAATCCCCCCCCCCCCTAGTGTTGGCCAATCCCTTTAGCGTTAGGGGAGGCAGAAGGCAGGAGGATGAGTGCAGTGAGCAGCGCTCTACTCTTTTACATGCGCCTGCCACAGCTCACTCACCAAACTGCCCTGCTCTTCTCTTCAGAATGTGAAGAGAGCGGGAGTGCCATCTTGCGCCTCTCTGGAGGTGCGTGCAGCGTCAGAAAGGCGGATTGTATCCAGGCCCGGCCTTAGATTTAATTGCACCCGGAAAAAATTCTAAGTCATGCAAATAGAGACTTTCCTCATTAATCAAATTATTATATAATTATATACTATAGTGAAGTTAGAGAGCTATCTTAACCGCCGCTCGATTCAAACGGTGGACACGGGACCCTTGTTCTCGTGTTCGATGGGGCGCCCAAAGCATTCATACATTTATTGATTATCCTGCAGATAGGTGATAAATGTTTTTTTGTGGGCCAACCCATTTAATTCAGACCCCAGACCTCATCTTTTACCTCCAGCTCCTCGCTGTTTCCTCTTTACCTTCAGGCGCCTGATTAGCATGAGGACCTTGTGTTCAGGGGTTGGGTGCGTAAGAACCTACTGCAGTGGCGCACGAATGTGGAGAGGAGTAAAGAGAGGTAAGTGATGGCGGCCGTCATCTGTTGAATTTGGTTTACATCATTTCTGTAAATCAAATCCACAAATCCAATAAATAGGGCCAGTGCCAAGCACTATTGGCAACGTTACTGTTATGGCTGCTACAGCGGTAGTGATTTAGTAGTGAGTAGGCATGATTGTGTCAGCAGCGGACTCCCAGCCCTCTGAGCACTGGTCCATCTGGTATTTGCTAGTATACACGCACTACATACATTGCATCGACTACACTTATCTTATACACACTACATACACACACCACTACACTACACATCACTTTTGGTAACAGTACTGCTATGACTGTTACAGCAGTAGTGAGCAGGGATGGTTGTATCAGGAGCGGACTCCCAGTCCACTGAGCACTGGCCCATCTTTCATTTGTTAGTACTGTACCCAGTACACACCATCACAACACAGACACTACATACATTTTATATATATATATATATATATATATATATATATATATATATATATATATATATATATATATATATTGTCAGGAAGTGACTGGAAAGGTGGTAGATGGTGTCTAAATTTCACAGAGGTTTCTCTCCTATACATGGTGAGGGGCTCCAAGAGTCATATGAAGCAGGAGGAAAAACACATTGCTAGTTTTTCTCCATGTTGTGTGAAAGGTATGGAACTTGGCGGTGTTGTAGTGTCCTGGGTGGGATGAAGCCTCCATTCCCAGTCCAGTACCTATTTTCCTCTGCATTGGCCTCATTAGTAAATGCAGCTGTACTGAGGCCTATTTAACCCCACGCTTCACTGTGTACGGTCTCAGTGTTGCTGCTCACAATCTGCGTACAAACTGAAGGTACAGGTTGATGCTATATTGTATGTAAGACAGAGAGGGAACTTTATACGGTTAAGTCGGTGCTTGGACAAGCAGGATTTTGTTTATGTTTTGAACCCCAGACGAAGGCTTCCGAGCCGAAAAGCGCGTCGGGGCCGACACCAGATACGGGGACCTTTGTGATGGGTAAGAGATGTTCTTGGGTATTCTAACAGACCTTTTATATATGGTGTGTACACTTTTTGCCAAATCTATTCTCCATTGTTATGGGCAAGATCCTGTGTGCATCATGTAGAGACCATACATGGTGTATATATCATTATCTGCATGTACCATAGAACTACCATATGTTCATTTACATTTGGCCACTGGAAATTAGTTTTCAAATATAGTCCATATATAACAGGCTGAGTGGGTTCTCTTACTCTTTTATGCTGTGGCACAATTATGTTATACAGGTGTAATGTGCTATAGCTCTATCCTTCTTTGTTTACACAGCGCCATTTATTGTATTGTAGTATCTGGTTGTCTTTCCGCACTGTGGCAATCATCTCTGCTTTTAATGTGTTTTGTAATTTTAAATTGATCTAATAAATTTATATTGTTTTAATTCATTTTTGGTGTGTCAGACTCCAATCTTTAGGTTTTGTTTTGTTTATGTTTTGTTTTACTTTGTGCAACTTGTATATTTCTTGAAAGCACCTACGCTGTCAATAAAAGCCGGAAAGGACACGAGCTTTGGACACTTGAAATCTGCGTCTTTGTAAAGTCTGACTTCGGTCCGGCCAGTGAGCTAAATCCCCACGATATATGTTCACACACTACATATATTTATTTATTGATTAATTGACCATCTAAATAATACTGATGTACATATCTGAGTTACCTTTTGATACTCTTTTGAAATATTGATGGTCATTTACATATGTGAAGTGTGGGTGTGGATTGTCCCTACCTGCCCATGTGTGACATTTTCTCTGATGCAGGATCACCTTAGGAATTTTTTCTGAAATATGAATATTTATATTTAATAAAAATATTTATTCTTTATCCCTCTGAGTGCTATTTTTTTCCCCCTCTTTTCTGGCCGTTCCAGTCTTCTTCCCCTTTATTCCAATCTAATCGGGAGGCACCGTACCCTTTGTACTGTGTTATGAGGGTCTTTTTGAGATGTACTTTTTATGTGGTGTACTAGCACCACACTATATATATTCAAACCACAAACCCTACACGCACACACACACACACAACACTATATAGAATAAAACTGTACACACTATAAACAATATGTAGACAAACATTATATACACAATACACCTTATATACAATTCACACTCAAACCACACACAATATATACACATTTACATTATATTCACACATACTATATTCATTATACACACACACTATATAGACTTACATTATACACACTATAAACTCTATACGCACAACACACACTATATATAGACACTATAAAGACTTACATTATATACACACCACACCCTATATAGACTTACACTATGTTCACTATATACACACACAACACTTACCAGAGCCTCTTCCTCTGAGGTGCTTGGGTACAGCCTACAGGACCTTAATCATGTGACTGTGTTGTCACTACAGGTCCTAAACCTTCTAGTTGCAGTCTTGCAATTATTAAGCAGCTGCTGGAGGTTTAGACAGGCGGGACAGCGCACAGAGGAGCAGACTGTCGTGGAGAGTGACTCCAGCACCTGCCCATCACTACACAGTGGGTGAGTTATGCGCACTGAGCAGTCACACACTTAAAGGGGTTATCCGGGGACCAAAAAGTGCTGGAGTCCCCGGGCAGAGCATCATCTGAGTACCTGATTTTGACCTGCCGGCAGAACACTTGCTGCCTTTTTTGGGCTTGGGCAAAAACCGCAGTGAAAAACGCTTTCTCTGCCTCCCATTGATGTCAATGGGATGTCAGAGATGGAAACGACTGGAGAAAGAGCATGACGCTTGCTTCTCTTTCCCACGAGTGGTTTTTTTCTGCTCGCGGGAAAAAACAACTCAGTCTCCCATTGAAATCAATGGATAGCGATTGCGGACGTTTTTTGTGGCGGTTTCTGTGTTAAAAAACAGTGCCAAAAAACTGTGTGAACTAGGCCTAAGGGCTTGTCCACACGTAACTGAATTTCTGCAGAAAATTTCTGCAGCAATTCCGTTGAACGTAGCAGACTTTGTGCGTTTTTGCGGCAGCATAATTTCCTACTTTTTTTACTGCAGAAAATGGTGCGTGTTGTGCTGCGTCTTTCACAATCCTGGGAGATGGTGATAGCTCCTCTGAAAAACGCAGCAATTCAGTCCACTTTCCGCAGCAGGATTTGACATGCTGCGGTACAAAAAATAGGCACCGCAGGTCAATTTCTGGATGAAATATTTACGCAGTGTGTGGATGAGATTTGTTAAATCTCACCCACTTTGCTGCTACTGTATTCTGCTGCGTATATTCCATCTGCAAATCCGCTAAGTGTGGACGAGCCCTAAGAGGGAATTTTGGCGCATCTCGGGTGCGTGTGAAACAATAAACCTAGTGCGGGGACTCCTTCAGATACAAAGGAGTCCCTGCACTATGAGTTACTAGCATTGGCGTGGCTCAGCAATAAAGTTTCCGTTGACGCAAGGCTGGAATTTTCTGATCAGGCCTGCTCCAGCAGGACGACGGCAGGCTGTGCGATGAAGTCATCGAGCCGCCTGCGCCAAATGATGAGGAAGACTTATGTTTCCCTTGCTTCAGCTGCGCTTTCAATAGTATCCGCTTCCGACAGTACATTTAAGACAGTGCATTACATTAGGGTTGTCACAATACCAGAATTTGGACTTTGATACCGATACTTTGTGTAGTATTGCGATTCTTGACACCAAAACGATACTTGCCAACGATAATAGTAATTTTAAAAAAGTTCTTCCGTTTTCTGATGTGAGGCATGTGGTGTGATGAATTTTGAACCTCCATGTGCCTCACATTAAGGCTGGGTTCACACGACCTATTTTCAGGCGTAAACGAGGCGTATTATGCCTCGTTTTACGTCTGAAAATGGGGCTACAATACGTCGGCAAGCATCTGCCCATTCATTTGAATGGGTTTGCCGACGTACTGTGCAGACAACCTGTCATTTACGCGTCGTCATTTGACAGCTGTCAAACGACGACACGTAAAAATACAGCCTCGTCAAAAGAAGTGCAGGACACTTCTTTCAGACGTAATTTGAGCCGTTCTTCATTGAAGTCAATGAAGCACAGCTCAAAATTTACGGCTGTCAGAGAAGCCTCGCATATTACGAGGAGGAGCTTTTACGTCTGAAACGAGGCAGCTGTTTTCTCCTGAAAACAGTCTGTCTTTTCAGACGTAAAAGCCTGCTACCGTGTGCACATACCCTAAGGGTATGTGCACACACACTAATTACGTCCGTAATTGACGTACGTATTTCGGCCGCAAGTACCGGACCGAACACAGTGCAGGGAGCCGGGCTCCTAGCATCATACTTATGTACGATGCTAGGAGTCCCTGCCTTGCTGCAGGACAACTGTCCCGTACTGTAATCATGTTTTCATTAATATCATTAATATCACCGTAATTGTATTGAGCCGCAGAATAAAGTTACGTTTTTTGGGGTTTCGTTTTTACAGCTTTCGCCGTGCGGTAAAAACTAAACCCCCAAAAAATGGAATCAGATTTTATTCCAATTTCAGCCCGCAAAGAATTATTTTTCAGTTTCCCAGTACATTTTATGGTACTTTAATTGGTGTCAATAGAAACGACAACTCCTCCCGCAAGAAATAAGGCCTCACACCGCTGTATTGACGAAAAAAGTTATGGCTCTTGGAGGTCGGAGAGTGAAAAACGAGAAAATAAGAAAGCAAAAAATGGATCAGTCCTGAAAGGGTTAATTCATTTCTAATTAAAAAATTTATGACCACATGTGGGGTACTTCCGTACTCGGGAAAAATTGCTTTACAAAAATTGGTTGTTTTTTTTCTCCTTTATCCCTTGTGAAAATGAGAAAATTCAACATTGTAGTGGAAAAAATTGTTGTTTTTTTCATTTTCGCCGCCTAGTTCTAATAAATTTTGCAAAAAACCTGTGTGGTCTAAATGCTAACTATACCCCTAGAAAAATACCTTGAGGTGCGTTTCCAAAATGGGGTCACTTTTGGGGGATTTCCACTGTTTTGGTCCCTCCAGGGCGTTGCAAACGCAACATGGCACCGAAAACCAATCCAGCAAAATCCGTGCTCCAAAATCCAAATGGCGCTCCTTCCCTTCTGAGCGCTGCCATGGGTCTAATCAGTAGTTTATTTCCACATATGAGGTATTTCCGTAATCAGGAGAAAATGCTTTACAAATGTTGTGATTCTTTTTTTCCTTTATTCCTTGTAAAAAATTAAAAATTTCTGTTTTTTCAGAAAAAAAAGTAGATTTTAATTTTCACTGTCTAATTTCACTAAATTCTGCAAAAAACTTGTGTGGTCAAAATGCTAACTAACCCCCTAGATAAATTCCTTGAGTGGTGTCGTTTCCAAAATGGGGTAACTTTTTGGGTGTTTCCACTGTTTTGGCACCACAAGACCTCTTCATAACCGACAAGGTACCTAAAATATATTCTAATAAAAAGGAGGCCCAAAATGCTTCTGAGGCCGGTGTTTCAGTCCATTAGCGCACTAGGACCACATGTGGGATATTTCTAAAAACTGCAGAATCTGGGCAATAAAATATTGAGTTGCATTTCTCTGGTAAAACCTTCTGTGTTACAATTTTTTTTTATTAGATATGAATTTCAGCAAAAAAAATAAAATTTGTAAATTTCACCTCTACTTTGCTTTAATTCCCGTGAAATGCCTAAAGGGTTAAAATATTTTCTGAATGCTGATTTGAATACCTTGAGGGGTGCATTTTTAAAAATGGGGATTTTCTATTATATAAGGCCCTCAAAGCCACTTCAGAACTGAACCGGTCCCTGAAAAAATGGCCTTTTTGAAATTTTCTTTAAAATATGAGAAATTGCTGCTAAAGTTCTAAGCCTTGTAATGTCCTAGAAAAATAAAAGTACGTTTAAAAAAACGATGCAAACATAAAGTAGACATATGGGAAATGTTAATTAGTTACTATTTTGTGTGGTATTAGGGTATGTTCACACGGCCTATTTTTGCCAGTTTTTTGGGCCGTAAACGCCCCAAAAATGTCAGAAAAAACGGAAGCAGAACGCCTCCAAACATCTGTCCATTGATTTCAATGGGAAAACGGCGTTCTGTTCTGAGGAAAAAGAACTGCAGGACACTTCTTTGGACGTTTTTGGAGCAGTTTTCCATAGAAAAAAGCTCCAAAAACGGCCATAAAAGACGCAGCGAAAAACGCAGCAAAAATCGCGAGTGGCACAAAAAACATCTGAAAATCAGGAGCTGTTTTCTCTTGAAAACAGCTCCGTATTTTGAGACGTTTTTGACCCTACGTGTGAACATACCCTAACTAGCAGATACTTTTAAATTTTGAAAAATGAAAATTTTTGCACATTTTCTAAAAATGTTGGCGTTTTTTCAGAAATAAATACCAAATTTATCGACCAAATTTTTTCACTAACAAAGTACAACATGTCATGAGAAAACAATCTCAGTATCGCTTGGATAAGTAAAAGCATTCCGAAGTAATTACCACATAAAGTAACACGTCAGATTTGAAAAAATTGGCTGTGTCCAGAAGGCCAAAACAGGCTGGGTCCTGAAGAATTTAAGGCCCAGTTCACACAGAGTTTTTTGCAGGCAGAAAAATCTGCCTCAAAATTCCGTCAGTCGCGACACCACGATTCACAGTGGAAACAAGTGATTGGAATGCAGCTGATTGACAGGGGTCCTGGCCGTCGGACCCCGACCCATCAGCTCTTTTTAGGGACTGGACAACCCGGGCCCCAGCAGACTACTTACCCACCTCTTCGGCTACGGCCGCAGCCGAGGTTCTGACTCCATCCAGCATCATAGTTATCACAAAGAGACAAAAGAGCCTTTAACGCCAATGTATCAATATATAAAAAGTTATAAATTTTATTTGGACAAACAATATATAAATTAAAAAAATGAACCAGCAATTATGACTCTAGTAAAGTTACGGAGGCCGCACTCACAACCTGCTACACACTATCATATATGGACAAGCATGTACACATAGCTGTATGGACCACCCCACAGTTATAATCAAAGACAATGCATAGCATGGGGTTGACTGGTCAAATCAAGGGACTTACCCATGTGTGTAACAGAAGGTAAAAGAGTGTCTGCTCCGCCGTATACCCCGACGCGCGTTTCGCCACGAAGAGCTTCCTCAAGGGGATATATGACCGTGTATGTCCCGCCGCTGCCCCTTTATAGTGTCCGTGTCCATTGATTAAAACGGTGCACAGCGGCGCATCAACGCTGAAGCAGCCGGAAGCGAGGCAAACCCCACATCCGGCTCCAGGCACGGCAGCACACATCCGGAGTCCCGACGCGTGACGGGAGTTCCGGACATGCGCAATGCGCCCTCAGAGACGGAGGGGGGATGCCCCGCACCCAGCCGCCGCAGAGGACATGCGCACAGCACCGCCGAATCAAGGACAATGGAATCTCCAATGGTATGTGTCCACTGGCCGATCATCACAGCCACTCACATATAAGACGCATCGCAAATATGCGTCCCAGTATTTATAATTCCCACTATCTCCAAATAAATCCCATGACCCCTCCCATTCCCAATGGAAAGCAGCATTAATTATTGAATATAATGATATGTAAGGCCATAAGGAATAATAAACATTGATAGGATACAAGTTACTGTAGATATATACTGATATGTGTATAGTAGAGGATGATATCCTCAACCCATATGTATATATATCAACAGCAGACATAGCGCCCACTATGGGCCCCAAGAAAAAAGGGGCCAAATTGTATACAGAAGGATAAACATTTATAGTGACATTGCATACACAAAGCTGACCCCAATTATTACGTCTGTACAGTGTATTAATGACATAAAGTGTAAACATTCATCATGCCCACTATATATTGCTTTGATCCCATATGTACTATGATAGTGAATACAAATACAATATTAATAATAGTTGCGACAATATATAACAAACAAACAAACCGCACAAAATATAATAAATATGACTCCATACCAAGATAGAGATAAAAGGAAACAAAAATATACAGTGTGAAAAACAAATAATATAAAATAGGTAATTGAAGATGCATATATAATAAATAAATAAAGTGCATATGTGACCTAAATTAGTAATTCATCATATAGAATAATGTAATAGGAACAGTGAGAAATAATACATAAAAATTAATGCATAAAAATAAAAAATATATACATATGGGACGGGCATGAGATACGTATATACGTCAATAAACAGATCAACAATTATATATCTATATACAATCGATGTTGCGTCATCCAAATCCATGATTACAAAGAGGTTCATGTCAAGGGGCAGATGTCATTGTCCCTATATAGGAGCACTATTGGCATTACAGTTTTCTTGGGAGTGTTGTCCCGCGAGGGTTCATAGGGTTCAGGCCGATTCCAAAGGACACAATAGGGGGCTTGGTCAATTACTCGTCATATCTAGTGAAAAGACATATAAAATACATAGAATTAAAAATACAGATAAGGACATACATAGGTGGTAGAGACTATGAGATAAGCCTATAGAAATGGAACAAAACTGAGATTCTCATTGAGTCCCCGTGGAGTCATGGATCCCAACATAACTATCCATTTGCTTTCCCTTTGCGCCAAAACCTTCTTCGCATAACCCCCCCCTGATGCCACAGTGTATCCTATCAATACCTTTCACCAAAAAGGTTTTTGGATTAGAACCATGGTGAAGTTTAAAGTGTCGGGGTATCGTTTTTAATTGTGTCAAGTCATCAACCGTGCTAGCGTTCACAATATCCCGCACATGTTCTCGGGTGCGGATTCGCAGTTCTCGGGAAGTTAGTCCAACGTATATCTTGGAACACCCACATGTAGCAAGATAGATGACATAAGCGGTACTACACGAGATATAGTCCCGGATCTCAAAATGACGTACTCCATCTGCAGACGAAAAATCAGTTGCACGACATATGTTGGCACAGGCTCTGCATTTGCCGCATGGGAAGCAGCCCCTCCTAGGTCCACTTGAGCCAAGAGCGCCGTCTGACGTGGGACATAATGAGTTTTCACCAACAGATCCCTCAGGTTCCTAGCTCTTCTGCCTGTCATGAGAGGTCTGTCAGACAAATTCTGAGCTAGTTGTGGTTCAGACATAAGAATGGGCCAGTGTCTCTCTAAGATGGCACGCATCTTATTCCACTGTCCATTATAGGTCGATATGAACCGTACCCCGGGTTCCTTATCCTGTTGCTGTTTTGGTATAAGGAGATCCCGGCGTGGCGTTGTTTTTGCTCTCCTATAGCCATATTTTATAGCTCTCTTACTATAGCCTCGTTCCAAAAATCTCTCCCTTAAATCTGCGGATTGATGTTCAAACAATGCATCAGAGGAACAGATCCGCCTCATCCTGAGAAATTGACCAACCGGGATGGCTTTGATCGTGGATGGAGTTTGGGATGATGAGGCATGCAGCAGCGAATTAACCGATGTAGATTTACGGAATACATCCGTATGCAGGTAACCCTCACTATCCGAAAAAATTAGTATATCCAAAAATTCCACCTGTTGCTGGTGGTATTTGTATGTCAATTTGATGTTAAATGGGTTTTGGTTAAGCTGCTGCATGAATCCCATCAGGCCAGACTCCGATCCCTGCCATATGAAAAAAATATCATCAATATATCTCAGCCACATCTGCACCTGGTCGGCAGCGCGGGCGCCGTCCCCCAGGAAAACCTGCCTCTCCCATAGACTCAGAAACAGGTTCGCATAGGACGGCGCACACGCCGCCCCCATGGCGGTACCCTGTCTCTGCAAGTAGAAACAGTCCTTGAATACAAACAGATTGTGGCTGAGAATAAACTAATAGTTCAAGAATAAGTTCACATAGATGCCCATCCCGGTTGCCAGTCCCCAGGAAGAAGCGGACCGCCTCCACCCCATCCTGATGCCTGATGCTTGTATAAAGCGACTCTATGTCTGCAGTCACAAGATACATGTCTGTTTCGACTTGGATTCCACTGACCCTCCCAATAACGTCCATCGTGTCCCTAACATAGGACGGCAGATCATATACCAGTGGCTTCAAGTAATGATCAATAAATTTACATACTGGATCACACAATACATCTATCCCGGACACGATCGGGCGGCCCGGGGGGTCAGTGGGATCCTTGTGAATCTTTGGAAGGAGGTATAGGGTTGGAATTCTTGGATCATCAGTGATTAATCCATCACGTATTTTTTTGGGGATAATACAGTCTTCAAAGGCCATGTCTACAATACTCCTCAACTGCTGGGAAAAAAGATTAATTGGATTAGAGGATAGTTTCTCATAGGTCGCCTTATCACGCAGCTGCCTGAACGCCTCCTTCTCATATTTCGCCGTTGGCCAAACCACGACATTTCCCCCCTTGTCCGCAGCCTTAAAAACCACATCATCCGAGGCCTGAAGTTCCCTCAATGCCTTTCTTTGAGTGTGGGTCAAGTTGTCATTATTATTCCTAGTTGATAACTCCTTGAAATCTTCAGTAACCATTTTCGTGAAGATTTCAACCTGTGGGCATAAGGACAAGGGGGGAAATCTGGTAGATTTGGGTACAACGGCAGATGGAAATGTGCCCTGTTTTTCTACAGTTTGCTCCAGAAGGAGGTCTTCCAATGCCCGTAGGGCATCTCTCTCAGCCTGGCTATTGAGTTCGTCAGGCCCCCTGCGCTCCGGAGCGAGGAGGGTGAGTATACTGTCAGTTACTATAGTAATAGGGGCCGTGACGTTTATTACATAGGCCCCAGTTACTATAGTAACTTTTTATAGACGTGGTGCTTAGGGCCCCTATAGTTACGCCACCAATTACGCGCCTCCAACATACAGTCCCATGTAAATACATGACTTAAGGTATGTTTGATGCTTTTGCTATCTATGACCTCCCACCACCAGTAACTTATAAGGGACCACAACTTGAAATTGGTGTAAAGGCCACAGCAGCCATTTATTAAATACAATAAAATACTCAAATGCAATCAAATAGCATAACCATAATATAACAAACACTCTATAAATTAACATCCTGCACTATTCTCCAAACATTTCCCTGTTAAAGGATCCTTGAAGGCACTTCAGGCATATTTTAACTCCATCCTTTCCTTGTCAGTTCTGGAACTTATTGCCCTACAGCCGTACTGCACCCGACCCGAGGGCACCAACCATCTCCAAGACCAACCCTTCCTGGGGACCCTGCCCATCAAGGATGTATGAAACAAACTGGGTAACTACTACCCAGCCCCACAATACTACCCAGGGTTAAATGCCCAGAGTTCTTTTCCAACAATGTTATATGTTGTTCTTCTTCTTCCCATTACGTGCCTTCAAAGACACCTCCTACCGCAAACGCTACTGTGACAAATTGCAAACCCACCTACCGCAACATAAGATAAGGGAGGGCGGGAAAAATCCTTCTTCTGTTGTCCAGCGGGAAAGAGGGCTGCCTCTATCCCACCAGGGCTTATATACACCATACTCCTCCCTCCACTTAAAGATACACCCCTATGCCAACCCCCTTCTGCTTAACCCTTCAACCCCCTTCAAACCTAGCCTCTAAATATAGCTATACCCAAACCACCTTGTCATGCGCTCTCTCCATTACGTCTGAGCCTACATTACGTTGGGCTTACTTTACACCCCTCCAACATACAGTACCATGTAAATACCTCCCTCCAGCATACAGTCCCATGTAAATACATTACACCCCTCCAACATACAGTCCCTTGTAAAAATACATAAATCCCTACAACATACAGTCCCATGTAAACAGCTCACTCCCTCCAACAGACTGTCCCATGTAAATACTCCCTGCTCCCCACATACAGTCACTTGTAAATACTTCACTCCCTCCTTTCAGACCCCTAACATACATTGCTATAAAGAAATACCTCACTCCTGCTCTTCACCAGTTGAACTCGCCTGGTGGGTGTCTAAAACTGAGGCTCCTGCTTGCTGTAATGTGCACAGTGGTAGGAACTGTTTATTCTCCCAATGCGCTCTGCCCCTGGGACCGACGACCATGAAAATGCAGCCGGCAGCAGCCCTGCATAGTTTTTTTGAAGTTATGTGTGGGCCCCGGGCAGCCGCCCGAAACGCACATATGAGGATCCGCCACTGTTACTAAGTTGATTCTTGGTGTTTATTTCCTCCTCCTGATATATATCCCAGTCATTGTGCCAGTGGTTGAAGATGCTGTGAAACCTTCCATGGATCTAGCCTTTCCCATTGTAGCTGTGGGTGGCAATTTTTTTTACTGCGTGAACTAATGTTTTGACTCGAATATTTTAAGGTAACATAATTAGGGTATGTTCACACGGCTTATTTTCGGACGTCTCTGTCCGAAAAATCGGAAGCAGAACGCCTCCAAACATGTGCCCATTGATTTCAACGGGAAAAACAGTGTTGTGTTCCGACGGGCCGTTTTTTACGCGTCCGTATTGAAACCAGCATTACTCTTGCCCCTAGGCTGTGTATGGTATTGCAGCTCAGACCCATTAAAGTGAATAGCTTTATTAGTAGACAAAGATCGTGGGCAGGAGTAGCACAGTTCCTGATGAAAAGCCAACCATTTCTTTTCATCCTAAAAGGGGTTTTCCCATGAGAGACATTTATGACATATCCACAGGATATCTTCAGAAAAAGCGTGGTGAACAGCAGCACACGTCTCCCAAGTTTCAATCAATAAAAAATGGCAACGTTTCGACCCGTGACAAGTGGAGGGTCTTTCTCAAGCTTGTCACGGGTCGAAACGTTGCCATTTTTTACTGGATGTTTGACCAATAAAAGAACTTATTGATTGAAACTTGGGAGATGTGTGCTGCTGTTCACCACGCTTTTTCTGAAGATTACATTACGTCAGACCGGGTTTGTCTGATTTTATAGCGTGACACCACTCCTGATAACGGGATTTGTGCTGCTTCAAATATTGCATTTTCTGGATATCCACAGGATATGTCAGAAATGTCAGACGCGGGTCTCACCTCTGGCATCCGCACCTATCTCTAGAACGGAGCCCCCTAAACGATCTTCTACCGCTCCGTGTAGTGGCTGAAGCGTGTGATTTCCGGCCATGAATTATGGAAACAGCGTAGCTCGCTAAGCTACTCTGTTTTCCGTAACTCTCATAGTAGGTGAATGGCAGTTATGGAAGCACCGTAGTATGCGAGCTACACCGTTTCTGTAAATACCATTCAGTTCTATGGGGACGAGCTACGCTATTTCTGTAATTCATGGTCGGGAATCGCATGCATCAGCCACAACACAGAGCCGTAGGACAGGGTTTAGGGGGCTCCGTTCTAGAGATAGGTGCGGATCCTAGGGATGGGACTCGCACCTATCTCACATTTATGACATATCCTCATTTTCCACAACAGATTAATTGCGGGAAAATCTGCAGCGTCTTGCAGTAGCAGCAGTGTGGGTGAGATTTCAACAAATCTCGTCCCCACACTACGGTAAATATCTGCCAAAAAAAACAGACATAAATTGACCAGCGGTGCGGTTACTTCAACCGCAGAATATAAATGAATTCTGCAGATACGCAACTCTTCTGTTGCGAGTTTACCTATTGAATTCAATGGGGTGCTTAAACCCACTGAATTCAATGGGGTGCTTAAATCCACAACAAAGCATTGTGCGTTGCGATATTTTCGGCAGAATCACAGCAATGCGCCGCAAAAATCACAAGTAAGAAAAAAAATAAAAATAAAGTTATACTTACCCAGAGTTCCCTGCTTCTTCAATCACAGGCTGCAGCATCACATGGCCTGCAACGTCATCCCAGGAGGCCGGACTACGCGCCGAGAAGAGGGAGGGGGTAAGTATGAACTTTTAAAGAAAAAAAAAATTTCCGGCGCGGCTTCACAGCGGAATTTGGTGCCACTTTCCGGACGGCTTTCCCTGTGGTATTCAGGGCGCATACGCTGCATAGCTAAACGCAGTGTATCCGCACTGAATACGTTGTGTGTGTTCCTACACTTAAGGATGAAAATAAATGGTTTGCTTTTCATCAGGAACTGTGCTACTCCTGCACATGTGCACTAAAAACCTCACTATTGTAAGTAGATTTAGCAGTATTGCATATTTATTTATATTTAGCGGCTTAGGTGACATTGGGGTTCGCAGAGTGCTGTTGCCATTTTTTGTGTGCTGTATAAATTTGCAGTCACTGGCATTCTTGCACCTGTATACACGTTTTGTTTGATTTTGCTGGAATGTGCTGTTCAAACTTTTGTATTTATGTGATTTATATATGTGGGGTTAGTGACTGCCTCCATTTTTGTTCTTGCACTCCTCCCAATCTGCCCTGGGTGATTTTAATTCGTTTAATACTGGTCCATGCTCAGATATATGTAGGCTTAGTCCCAGTTCTGGGTGTATGTGCAGCGTAGGTTCCCACCTTATTGTGGACGCCTTGTCATGGCAGTTGGCCTCACACAATTTGATCAAAATGTGCAATAAGAACCTCACTATTGTAAGTAGATTTAGCAGTATTGCGTATTTATTTATATTTAGGGGCTTAGGTGGCATTAGTGTTTGCAGGGTGCGGTCGCCATTTTTTTGTGTGCTGTATATCCTGTGGATATGTCTCAAAGGGGTTTCCCCATTTAAGGGTATGTTCAGACTTGCAATGTGACTTAACTGTTGATATGCTAGAACCATTGTACGTCAACTTCTGTCGTGGGGTTCGTTGCTTTGAGGGGAAGAATAGCGAAGCATGCAGCACTATTCTTTATATCAAATTTGATAGAATTTGTGACTGAGGTTTAAAATGCAAATGTGAATAGAGCCTTAATATTTACTAGCACCAATAAGCAAAAACACGTTCTACCTCATCTAATAACTTGTCTTTTAGGAATCCTGGCACATTTATCAACACATTGGGGCGATTTCTACATACAAATAATAACATCATGGTGTGCATGTGTAGCATACGCTTCGGAACTGTCCAGATCTTCTCTTTCACTACAACTTATGTCAGAATAGCTATGGGGCTGAAGAAATATCTACCTGCCAGCCAGGCTCTGGCAAGCTTCTGGAGTATGGAAAATATTTAAGTCTCTGAAGTATAAACTGTTTGCAGGGTTTGAAGTTACAGCCAATTTGCCTACAGTATTGCAGGAATGTAAAAGATCGGTTTGACTATCTGTAAACAAACGCTAAAAACGAAATTCTAAATTTATTTAAAAAAAAGATCACAAAAGGTTTTCCTTTCTTTAAAAACATTTGAAAAAATTATTCATAGAACTTTATGTATACATGAAAAATGTACACTGTGATATACCTACAGATGTAGCAGCCTTGACGCACTAAATATACTGTGGCAAGAAACTTTAAGGCTACATTTACACAACAATGAAGAATGACCGTTTTCAGAACAATAAAGTTCTATGGGCGCATTCACATTTTGTCCGTTTTCATTGCCCAACAGCCTCCATAGAAGTCGATGGGTCCGTTTTTATCAGCCGTTTTTTCAGAAAGCAATCCTTGTGATGGCCGTTAAAAACGGATCTTGGTCCTCACAAGAGGACTCCCTGAGCAAAGCGCTTCTTTAAGCGCTGAGCCTGGGGAAGCACTTTATGTCATTGTCCATGTATGGACAGTGATGTCAGGGCTTTCAACTATGGAGTTCCCGGACCAGAGCATTGCATGCTCTGGCCAGGGACTCCTGTCTTGGAAAAACCCTTGACATCACCGTCCATATTTTGACAGTGATGTCAGGGGCTCCTCCTGGAGCGGAATCCCTGGCCAAAGCACTTCCGACCCTCTGGCTGGGTATTCCGCACCTAGAGGAAGCCCCATTAGCGCTATCTACAGAGTTGTGTGCGGCTATGTACAGGGGTGGTGTGCTATCTACAGGGTGGGGTGTATGTGGTGCTATCTACAGGGGTTGTGGTACTATCTACAGGGAAATCTGTGGCACTACCTACATGGGCACTGTGTCACTATTTGGGCACTATCTACAGGAGACTCTGTGGCACGATCTACATTGGCACTATATGTGCGCACTTTGGCACTATCTACATACAGCGGCATTGTGGGGTTTTCAGGGGTTGGGACAAAACAAAACCTGACAGATGAAATCCATGCCCTTTTTTAACATAGCAAACGTTTTGTTGAAAGTGTAGTTATTCTTTAAGTGATAAGTGAAATAAATTGTCACTGTAGTAAGTTATCAGTTAAGATAAGGATTGCTACATTTATCAGTTTTTTGGGCACGTTCCTTACCATTTTACTGTTAAAGTGCTTCTTTGGTTAAAAAATATCTAAGAAATTCTGACTTAAAGGAGTTAAACAGGATTAGAAAAACATGGCTGCTTTCTTCCAAAACCAGTGCCACACCTGTCCATTGTTTGGTTATGGTAGTGCAACTCAGCCACTTTCACTTCAATAGAGCGGAGCTGCAATACCAGACACAACCCTATGGACAGGTGTGGTGCTGTTTCTGCAATAGAACAGCCATCTTTTTCTAATCCTTAAAAATCCTTTAATAAATAGTGGACCCCAGTTCTTCGCAGCTGCAGGGAGTGTTTTTTTTCTCTAGAGTGCCTGGCTAGTAGGTGAATTAACCGGATAGTCCATTGATTCAATGTGAACTGTGTAATGCTTCATTTCCACTGTGGTGGCGCTGTAGGGTAATTGAACACTTCCTTCCAGGTTTGTGTGCAGATTACATCTCATTGAGGAGGGAGCCCTGGAACACCCTGTATTCAGCTGATTGTCAGGTGACCCTTCTAACAACAAGACATTGTCTAAAGCCTACGGCCTTTCAAAAGATATTTTTACTTTTCGGAGCACTTTGCTCTTTTATAAAAGCGAGGTTTAGTATAGATAAGGATCTTTAAGCTACAGATCATGAAAGCCTTGCATAATCATTTAAACACTATCTCTACAATTCGATACGGTTATTGGATTCAACGGAAAATTTACTTCATTCTGCTAAAAGATTATACTTTCAGGACTGTAGCTTTGTGATTATGTAAAACATTTACACAATGAATGCAGTTAGTATATTTGCTCACAGGCTAGAATAATCTACTTTTCAGCATCAGCCCATTTATGAGAAAAGCATTTTAGCGAATTGTGAAAAAATGTAATGTGAGATACTGTGAATTATCAAGACTCCCATCACATTCCCATATTTCTGTAATGCAGCTTTCTTCTGAATCTGCATTAGTTCTCGGAGATGAAAAGTGCTGCATAGGAAAAAAAAAATGGCATTCATGGAAGATAAGCAAGGTGGCATTAACTCCTGAATTGCTAAGAGACTGAGGAGTAAATTAAGTTAAAGGGGTTGTCCAGTGTAGAAATCCCTTTTCCATATACTCTTAGGGAATTCTGAATTATTACAAGGGGTCCTCTGTTCAGGATCCTCAGAGTGGAGAGTGGCTACAAAAAAAGTCTTTCACCCTGGAGGACGTGTCCTGGTCGCACACACCGCATTTTGCTGGGTTTTTCTACGAAAGAAATGCTGCGGCCTGATGTTACTTTAGAGTGACATGGTGTTAAAGTGATGTTACTTTCTAGTGAAATATTGAAAATGTTACAAAGTATTTTGGGCATTTCTGAGTTCAGAGGCGTTTTTTTCAATACACCGAATACTCTGAGTATGGCGTTTTCCCATAGGCCGCTTAATAGGACTTCAAAAATGGCAGAAAAAAAGCATGTTCAAAATGTTACAAAATGAAAAACGTCACAAAATACTCTTGGCTTGGCGGCTTTTACAAGAGTTTCCAAACACTGAAAAAATAGTTTGTATAAAGGGGGCCTTACGCAGACAACCCATGGATTTTAACCATCACTGTGTAATGTCTGGTTTTCCCTGTAGAGGCACTGCAGGGAAATTTAACACTTAGGGTATGTTCACACGGCCGTTTTTCGCGCCGCAAATGCCTGAAAAACTGCTGAAAAATAAGAAGCAGAACGCATCCAAACATCTGCCCATTGATTGTTCAGACGGAGTGTTTTTCGCGGCGTTTTTTTTACGCGTAAAACGGCCGCGAAATAGAAGTACAGGACACTTCTTGGGACGTTTTTGGAGCCGTTTTTCATGGACTCTTTTGAAAAAAGCTCCAAAAACGGCTGTAAAAAAGGCCGTGAAATACGCCGCGAAAATTGCGAGTGGCACAAAAAACGTCTGAAATTCAGGAGCTGTTTTCTCTTGAAAACAGCTCCATATTTTGAGACTTTTTGACTCTACGTGTGAACATACCCTTACTGTCAGGTTTCCCCACAGATTACAGCCGATCGTTGGTGGCCCCAAAAGGGGGATACTTTGTGATCGGCTTATTGTCAATAGACCCTTCTAATATTGTAAACAGTGGAGAACTCCTTTTAATGTGATACTCGTCTGGAGTAGAGGTGCCCATCCCAGCCTAAACCCCTTACTTACATAATTGCCGCTGATCTGGGTATGCACAGGAGTCCTGCAGCCTCCTGTACCCTCAAGTTCCAGGCGGTGTTTGTCATGACATGCCCCGAAACCTGTAGGGGAAATGGTTCAGTGTGTGCACAGCAGTACATGCACAGATTGTACAGTGATTTTGCACTGTTTACCATTTGGTATAAAAAACATGTTAACTTTGTTCTACCATATATTTGTCGATGCCAAATATATATAGTTTTGCTGTGTTTTAGTATTTTTGCACAATAAAAGCATGTCGATGTAGCCATATGAGAGCCCTTTTTTTGAAGGAGGAGTTGTAGTTTTTATTTATTTTTTCATTTTGGGGTACATATAATTTATTATTAACTTTTGTACAGTTTTGAGGGGTAAAAATGGGAGCAACACGAGTCAACTTTTTTTTTTTTTTTACACCATGGGGTATAAATAGTATGTTATCTTAATTCTATGAGTCGTTGCAATTTCAGCAATAACAGGTTTTTTTTTGTACATTTTCTACTTTTAAACAGTAAAATCATTTTTGCATGTGTGCTTACACCTGTGCTCCTGCCACAATCTTTTGGGTGCCCCGAGCAGTACCCACAAGATCCTAGTGACTGATATATAATTTGCTGTATGATATATCCATCACTGGTCAACAAGAGGTTAAATTTGTAGAGGTTCTAGCATTTATTTAGGCTCTTTTTAACTTAACGCTTAATGCGATAAATACACTGTGGCAAGAAACTTTAACTTTTTCAATGGCTTTTGCTGCACTTTCAAAAAACGTTTAATATGCCATAAAGACACATCAGCAGCTTTGATCTATGGGGGTCCCGATGCGGATACCCCCACCTTTGCTGAAACGAAGGTGTAGAAGCACTCAGCTGAGCGACTGCATCTTCAGCTGTGATCGGCGCTCCTTGTTTGGCTGAAGACGGGCTCATAGACATTCTATGTGAGCCATCTTTAGCCTAAGTCGTAGCGCCGATCACAGCCGAAGGTGCATGACGCTCAGATGAGCGCTTCTGCTACTTTGTTTTAGCGACGCTGGTGGTCTCAGCACTCAGATCCGCACCGAACAAAACTTCTCAGATGTCTTTATTACATATCAAAGGTGTTTTAAAAGTGCAGATACCCTTTCAGTGATAAGTTACCAGTGTCAAGTTAAAGCTTACTACATCTGTACCTTTTTAGGTTGCTATGCTACAGTACACAATGAGTGGCCTACATATTACACATCTATAAGATTTCTCAAAAACTCAACATTTCAGCGATGACGGCAGAACCAATCCCGTTACCTTTGGCAAAAACATCACGGTGGTACTTAAACAGAAATGTAAATTAAAATTGAATACTAAAGACCAAGTCATTTGGCAGCCGCTTTTTCACGACTTTCATGTTGTATTTTCCTAGTCACTTAGGAAGACTTATTTAAGGAGATTAGTAAAACTAGTCTAGAATAAGCTTTTGGAAAGTACCTAATTCAATGCCCCAGACTTGAATGTTTTGTTCAGCAGACAACACACACTTTCTAGGAAACTTGTGGCTGATCATTGTTATTACAAGATCATTTTCTACAGAGTTTATGCAGGCATAAAATGCGGCATATATGTGTATATGCCAGTCCTACTAACCACTGTGCTGCCCGCACTTCCATCATCAGAACATGGAAGCATTAGACGTTTTGTGAAATGTCCAGCATTTTGAATATCTATAAAGAATACATTTTTGTCTCGCTTCAAAGCAAAAGTGGGAAAAAATTCTCATTTGATTTTTACTGTGCCTTACCTTTTTGTTAGTAAAAGGCTCATTGATTTATCATATAGGAATATGTGTATCTGGATCAGCAATATTATAGCTGGTATTGAGTCTCATGCATGCCGTAAGAGCTAATGCACATAATATGGGCATACACTTTAAAAATCTGTTGGCTCGTTTGACTGGCAACTATTCCTCACGGCAACCTATAACGATGCATGCTTGGTTTCCCGAGTATGCATGTGATCTTATTAGGGAGAATGGAGTAAACTTCTGTCAGACATCTCAGGCAGCAGCATATTTCATTATAAACAAAAGGATGGGGCATGTTAAAATTCAACAGTCCGATCCTTTTCTCCCCCAACATCTGCCATCGGAGAAAAAGTTGGGACATCACCATAAACATTAGGCGGTTAGCCGGTCCCACCGAAATCGGCGGGTTCGGCTTACGTATATGTAATGCCACCTTTACACCGAGCTGGGCAGTGGGGAGGAGCCTCACGGTCATGTATGAGAAAGGCCCAGCTATGGAGCAAATAATGAACTGGCTGCTATCACTATTAGGTTCACTGGGGCATCTGAAATATTGGCATCGTCCTTTGCTCTACAAAGATTAAATTCCAACCTGAAAAACTTTGGCCACTCCTGCTACAGACTATTGGAAAGAAAAAAAATCCTTTAGCCTGTCAATCATTTACAGACAACGTGAAACTAGACTTGACCTGCGCCATTGGCTAGTGAACAAGTGGACTGTTGACAGACTCAAACTACTGTGTAGCGTAAACTAGAAAGTCCTGGCACTCATATATATATATATATGTGTGTGTGTGGCAGTTACCTCTTTATGTTCTACTCATGTGGCTTCACTGCTTGATGTTTTTATTTAATGTATGTTACTGCAATTTAAATCAGCGCCTAATGCACTGACTTCCTAGTGAATCTTTGAATATACAGATGTAGCCATTTTTATCTTTAACACGTTAAATACAGTGTCAAGGAACTTTAACTTGACTTTTTTTAAATGGCTTTTGTTGTGTGATATCACGCTATCAGAGTCCAGATAAACTTGGCTACATCTTTACACAGTAGTCAATATGATAAAGTATGGAGAAGAGATAAAAGACAAAGCAGAAGCCTGAGCTGAGACATTGTCAGAAAAGAGAAAGCGAAAAGCATTACTAATAAAATCTTTTTTTGCTTTTAGACCACACCTGCACTTCCACTTGAACTCCCAATTGCAAAGCGTTGCTGAATTTTTTTTTGCGCTATATAAAGGTTATTTTTATTAGACTGTGTAAATAAAAATACATCTTATTTTTTATCATTAAACCCCCAGTTTGTGTTAAAAAAAAAAAAGTTCTGTTTCTCATTTTGTAATGATCAACAGAAATAAAGTGCACTGGTGTCTTCCCTCTTCTGCAATTGTAATCCCAACAATGCCAACATTGTACTCCTCGCCGACATAGGGAAATATGCAGGAAGAGTACATGACGCCGTGAAGATTTTCATCTACTATGGAGCAACGCAGTAGTCATAAGGCTGGCAAGTGATCACTGGATATCAGGGATTAGAGGCAATGAACCATAATACACTAGGGACTTTATATGCACATGCTTCACCAAGGACTGGGTGCTATATTTGCAATTGTACATGGAAATGTTCCCTGTGTATACCAACTATATATATATATATATATATATATATATATATATATTGGTTATGTACACCCTAACTGCCATTGTCTTTCTATTCCTTTTTTGACTTTACCTGTATAAATTTAAGTTTAATAGAAAGCCACATTTTCTGTCACTTATCATAGATGGATGTCTGCATCATAGCTATCTGACATGAAGAGTTAATATAAAGCACCAATGACACGAGTTTCTTTAGATTTGACAGTCAAAAGTCCTTTTACATGAAAAGCATAATTCTTTATTAGCCCTCTGCGGCTCTAAATTTTAAACACTCAAAATCCTAAATGTTATCCTATCCTGTGACATGGAAAGGACATTTGAAGCTTTTCCCAGCTATCAGCAGTTTTTTCAGTGGACCCCGGCCAATTACTTGATGCACTCATGTAAAACTAATCCCAAATAAGTGCCTTATAAATAATAAAATTGTAGTCATTCCAGGGTGTCCAAAACCATTACATATAGGCCAAACACATGACTCTCAAGCAGATTACAGATCAGAGTGCAAATAATAGGCAGAAATACCAAGGTTCTTATCTCTAAATCATTTATTATACAATAGGTTTCCTTGTCCTGAATCTCGCTCAGTATTGATTCCGCAGCCGATTACTGGTCTCTTGCATCTCTGTCATAAGACTGTCCATTTCTTTAACTTCGTCAGCTAATTCTGAAGATACTTCACCAGTTGCCACATCTGTGAAAAGTTGCTGAGAAGAAATTGGAAAGATACAAAAAGGTCAAAATTCAAGAAAAGCCCAATAAAGTCAATGTAGACATGTGAAGTCTTTACAAGAATAAAACTAAAATACATAAGCATCAAAACAGTTTTCCTTAAAAAAATATTGATACTCTAATGCAGATTAAAAAAAATGTAGATTGCTTGGGCAATGACATGTGAGAACTGTGGAATTGTCCCATGATTGTCATGTATAAGTGCAGTACTTATGGGTAGTTCGATCTGAGATCACTACCCAAGAACTGTTGATAGTCTTGCTGGACCACGTCGTGTCAGAAAGAGACTGCTGGGAACATTCATTACACAATGACCTACATTCTAAATGATTAAAGCTCTGTTCACATCTGTGCTATGGCTTCAGTTTATAATAGAAGCCATGATACTATCCCGGAACCGTTATATGGCAGACCGAATTATCTTTTAATTAAGTTCATCAGGGTCTCTCTTGTTTTGACGGCAAGAATATTGTGCATGCTTCTCTATTCTCTCTGTCAAAAGTGATATAAACCTCAACAAAAACTCAGCACAGATGTGGAGAGAGCTTTATACTACACATAAAGTTTGCCACATCAAGGTTCTCCCCATTTTTGTTGCTTAGCACAGAATATGATGCCCCCTTCCAAAACCAGCAAAAAAAAATGTGGTAGGTACAGTATATTGCATTAGAGAAATATTCGAGTAATATACAAGATTAAAGACAATGTGTGGATACAATTTTCTGTAATATGCAATATTTTATTAAAGTACTGTACATCCACTATTTGTCATTATGTGGACACCTGACCATCCCACCATGAGTCTCTTTAACATCCCGTTTCCAAACCATGGGTGTTATGTAGTTTGGCCCTATATTTTGCCCATTCAGCCAAAAAAGCATTTCTGAGGTCAAATCGCTGATCTTTGTCAAGAAGGTCTGGCTCGCAATTAGAATTCATCCCAAGGGCATTTAATGGAATTTAGGTGAGGGCTCTGTGCAGGCCCCTCCAGTTCTTCCACACCAAACAGTGTATCTATGGACCTCGCTTTATGCACAGGGGCACAGTCATGATAGAACAGAAAAAGGCCCTCCCCAAACTTTTATCACAAAGTTGGAAGAATACAACTTTCTAAAATGCCTTTACATGCTGTAGCATTAACATTACTTTTCACTGGAAAGAAGTGTCCAAGCCCAAATCATGAAAAACAGCCCCAGACTTTTATTCCTCCTTCACCATATTTTACAGTAGGCACTATGCATTCCAGTAGGTAACGTTCTCCTGGCATCCGCCAAACCAAGATTTCTCCATGAGACTGCAAGATAGTGAAATGTGATTCATCATTCTGGAGTCCACTGGTGGCGTCCAGTCGACACTTGACTTTGTGCATGGTGATCATAGGCCTATGTGCAGCTGCTCGACCATGGAAACCTATTTCATAAAGCTCTGGACACAGAGTTTTTGTTCTAATGTCACTTACAGAGGCAGGGTGGAACTATGAGGGCAGAGAGCTTAAGCAAGTTTTACACTCCCCATGCTTCAGCACTCAGTGGCCCTGCTTTGTACATTTGTGCAGTCTACTGCTTTGTGGTTGAGCAGTTGTTACTCCTAGAAACTTCCACTTCACAATAATAGCACTTACATTTGACCGAGGCTGATCTAGAAGATCAGAAATGTAATTAACTGGAAAGGTGGCATCTATGACAGTGCCATGTTTAAATTCACGGAGCTCTTCAACACGACCCATACTACTAACAATTTTTTGTCTATGGATATTGCATGGCTGTGTGCTTGATTATTTTTTTTTCTATAAATATATAGAAGAAAACACACCACAGTGTGAGTAGTGGTCAGCTCAGGTCTGTCTGTGGGTCTACTGCGTTTGTAGATCTGTGGTGCAGGAGAGAACACTGAACCGGTAATCAGGTGATAGGTAAAGGCAAATGTTACATGAAGGTTACCGCTTACGTGTTTCAAGCCTGTGTATGGTTCTTGGTTATAAGATATAATTAAGAACCATACACATTCGAAACGCGTAAGCGGTAACCTTCTTTGGGAAAGCACTACAGTTTTTCTTTTAAAATAATGAATAAAAGTTCCATGTTTTTAATCTATTATGCTGGAGAACTACAAAAGTACCCTTGATTTTTTTTTGTATCTGTTTGAATTGGGAGTGGCTGAAACACTTGAACTCAATAATTTGGAGGGGTGTCCACATACTATTGACCATATAGTATACACCAGTCAATTCATGTTTATTATATTTTACAAAAGAAGCAAAAGTCAGCAAAAGTGACTTCTAAATGAACAACACATGACAGAATT
Source organism: Rhinoderma darwinii (assembly GCF_050947455.1). NCBI lineage: Eukaryota > Metazoa > Chordata > Amphibia > Anura > Rhinodermatidae > Rhinoderma > Rhinoderma darwinii. Next base: position 329,853,876 of record NC_134690.1, read on the forward strand.
GAAAGTTCAGCTCTCACTTATATTTTCTTAACTGCATCTCTATAAAGTGTTCATAAAGGGTTTACCATAGGTGTTACTCTACTGTACATATGGTTACTGTATACTGTGCGTGGCATTGGTGGAGAGACCTGTCTGTTAGCTGCTCTCCAGAGATGCAGATTTGGTGACAGCAGTTCATAACTGAAGCTTACAATGCTACTCCCGAATGTCCTTTTTCACATGATGCAATAAGTCGGGTTGGGGGTCAGGGAACCTGTACCTATCAGATTTTGTCAAAGATGGAATATCCCTTTAATGTAAATAGGTTACAAAATATTCCTAGTATTATATTAATATACGTGTAAAAAAAGGAGGATGAGCATCCATCATTATGAGTTAGATGAAATTCTTCACTGATTTTTTTTTTTTTTTTTTTAGCAGATGACAAACTCATTCAGGAAGAAACGTCTGACTATAGTAGCGTGACTGCTGTGGATGTTTTCCTTTTTCCTTCCTCTTGTTATAGAGAAGAAGGCAGCTCAGAAGCCAGACGTCAACCACCGTTGATAAAAAGTCACTTGGGTCATTTGCTGATATATAAATTATATACTCCAGGATAAAACTGAAACAGAAGGGCATGGCATAGGATCAAGGTACTCCTTATATAATCACTAACTCTCCCTAAACGTCATTTTTCTTCTGGAAACGGCCTTGTTTGGTACTGACTTAACTGCAGAAACTTATCCCTCTTTTTCCGTATCCCACATTGAATTCCTTCCATCAACTTTTGATTCTCAAGTTTTTTTAAGGTAATGTTCAATGATGAGTATTGAAAATGCCATCATGAGTGTAATACAAGCACGTGTGCCCTTTATATGATGGGCGAAGGAGCCATGTGTTTGAGACACACCACACTCTTCAATGCCAACATGCTTCTCAAAAATATTTGTATACATTGGCAATTATAGAAACCGGCTCCTGAAAATCTTGGAAGGAAAGTATGTAATCTACAGGAATCTGGTGGGGCATGTGCCCGGGTGCTGGATATGGGGGAGTTGCCACTGGTTCCAGCAACCAGAGTTAATAATAAACCAGTAATAACAACACAGATATATACTATTTTGGAAGCAGAGTAACCTTGCATGGTGGAGGAAGAGGCCCAGGCCGGCACCAAAAAGCAGCAGTACTGGGGCAGGGCAGGCTAAATCACTATTGGTTTAGCTTCCCTCGTGCAAGATTTCCAACAAAATCTAAAGGATTTTATGATGGGCTTGATTCTTGCAGAAATCAAAGTGCCCCTCATCTCATGCTCTTCCCAATCCTGCCCCATTAAACTGCTTTGGGTAGCTGAATTAAATAATCCTGCCCATTTAGCGGCGATAGCTGTCTGTTGACAGTTGCCTGGCAGTCCTCTGGTTGGCAGTTGTAACACCAGAACCCTCCATACACATTTGACTCGGCAAAATACTACTTCCAAAGGAGGAGGGAGGGGAAAAGGGGCTCCTAGACAGCTCTAGCACAAATTTTTCTCAGGTGGGGGAAACAAAAAATTGACAACATGGCTAAATCATTCTCAGAGTGCAGACATCTGACGGGGTATGGAAGCGCCCATACACATTCATTTATCTGTAGATCCCATTATAAACTCAAGAACAAATAGTGGACTTTCACAATGAAGTTCCTAAAAAGCAAACCAAGTACTACAATATAAAAACAAGAAAATATATATGGACCGTAAGAGCAGCTACCAGCTCATAATTGGGGAAACAAGACCGGGAATGGTCAACAGAATGGAATTTCCTGTTTTCTTAATTAAACCAAAGAGCTAGTTGACGGCCAGGGTATAACTTAGATCATACAAAGCAATCACTTGGAGAGGCGCCGCTACCTCATTAACTAACACAGACTAATCACATTTTCATGTTATTATGACCAGGGATGGTTAACCCAATGTGTGCCAGCAAACTGTAGTTTCAAGTAATTCAAATAGATCCAAATTCTATGATGTAATGTAATATAATGTACTTCTCTGTGTCACATTAGTAACTGCTCCCTATAACTGTATTTAAGGCTTAAGAACATTTGAAATACTTATGTAATTGGTGTTTTCAAGACTTTTAGAGTCTCTTGTAGCGTATACCGTATATTATAGCACGGGTCAGATGTGAAGATAAGTGATGTCATTGCACAGACGAGAACATATATTTCTTAACTTGAAACTTTTTTTTTGCCTTCAAGGATAAAATAATATATAGCTGCCACATTCTCAATGATTTATATAGCACCCTCATAATCTGTGCTGCTTTACAATGCAGTACAAATCAGGGGTGAAAACCACTACACAAGTACAGGCATTGGGAATCTGAAGAACAGAAATCTAGTCTTATAGGCAAGTCGGACAGTGATGTCACTGGATCTCAGCAATGTGATAGAAAGTTATCACCTTCAGGCAACAAAATGGTTTCTTCCACAGTTTTTTTTACTGACAGTATCGCTGTAGTTTTGCCCTGTCAGCAGTTACAAAAAATCCATAAGTTATCAGGACAGTGCTGCTGACAATAGTCAATAGCCATTAAACAATATTTTTGTATCCAACTTGGAGTATAATTTGTAGGAGCTGTCCTTCATAGGTACTGAATTAAACAAGGACTAACCTTTGCTTTAGATGACAGGCCACGTAGGTTAAGACGAGCTGCGGACAATACCTGTGCAGCTTCCTGCGGGTTAGTCTTATTTTTGCTGCATTTTATTGCCACTGTAAAATATAAGTAGAAAACATAAAAAAAAGATAGAAATAAACACCATTAAGAAAAAGATGACATACCTTTATAATATTTGTTATTATGATTTGTAAGCAGCAGACCTGGCACACTACATTAAAGACTAGCAGAAACATCGAAAGATCATTGTACTATATAATACATAACTTAGTAAAATATCCAAACTTAAAGGCTATGTAAATCTTTGAAGGCAATTTTTTTTAACAATAAATCATTGTTTAATTTTTATAAAAAAATTTGAATTAGGTTTTATTTAAAAAAAAAAAGAAAATCATAATAATAAAAAAATAAAAATATATAAATATAAATATATATATATATATATATATATATATATATATATACACACGCACACATATACTTTTTGAGATATAGCCTCTATGTATCCTGGATACATGGAAGATGTAATGATGGGGGTAAGGAAACAGACAAGTGAGCCCTAATCTACCCGCCACTCAGTCCCTGCCTACTTGCAACGACCCGTCCTAGGCGACGGGGTACAACTGGGCGACGGTCCCTACGCTCAATAAGTGCACGACAGACAAACAGACAAGGGTACACAGAAGCAAGGGAAAAGAGGCAGTTGCCCACGGCAACACCGTGAGCAGCAAGAGTGGTGAACGAGCCGAGTCAAACCAGGAGTGTACCAGGTACCAAACGCAGAGCAGGAGAGTAGACAGTAAGCCAGGGTCAATATGAAGCAGGGTCAAATAGTTCAAGAAGCTGCAGCAGGGCCAGGAAACCAAACGAGAAGAATCACAAGCAAGGAGGAACAGGAAAGGCAGGTATAAATAGACAGAGGGCGGGAGCTAGCTCCGTCTGGCCAGGCTGTGATAGGCTCTCCCACTCCTAAGCCTGCCATCCTGAGTGGTGGAAGATGGAGTCAGTCTCACAGACATAGAAGCAGGTGCAGACTGATTACCTATGGGCGTAGATACAGAAGCTGTGCCTGGCAGATCCTTAACAGAAGATGTATCTGGTGGTCAAAGTCGACTCCGTCAGGTTAGAGGGATTGGCGGCTTCGGTGAACGCTGCATCCAGCTATTATCGATCACATCTAAGTTCCTGAATTTAGATGTCCCGCTGATCTTGCGGTAAAACCCGGACTTCCAGCTACAGTGAGATCCAGCTATTATCAATTACATCTATGCTTGGTGAGCCCTTGTCCTCATGAACTTAGATGTCCTGCTGAATTGTCAGTTCAGGAATAACACACACCGAAGCCATCAGTCCCTATGACATGACTGATTCGGCTTTGATCGCAAGATACAGCTTCTTTGTATACAGGAAGCTGTATCTCAAAAGGTAAACATTTTCTTTTAATAAAACCCAATTAAAAAATTGTTCAAAATAAAATAAACCATTGATTTATTATTTTAAAAAATTGATTTGAAAGGTTTACATAGTCTTTAACTGCATTCCTAATGATAAATAATTAGAAATGATTAGTTACGTGTAACAATCTGCCGTTTCTTTTTTTTTTATTAATAACATATTTACAGTCCTACTTCATTAATTCTCAAGTTCTTCTAATATAATTTCATATCCGGCAAACAGTTAACTTATTATTTAGACTATTTACCTATTATTTCATTTTAGACTTTAGAGAACAAAGGTAGAGATGAAATGTCTCAGATGTTCAAGAAAAAGAATCATTGAACAGCTTGTCTTTGTGTGGGTTGCCACATCAATAGGTTTACACATGTTTAAAGGGAGTCTGAGCAGTTTTTTACCCCCTAAGCCACTTACACCGCTGGTCTGATATTGTGAAAATCATTGCTTACATACCTTCACTACATGTCTTGTTTTTTGCAAAATGACAAAAATGTAATGCCTCCACACGCCGTATGCTAATTAGGCACACAGAGTCTCTGTACCAAGAAGTGACCTTCACTTTTCTTTATAACGCCTTCCCGGGCCCTCCCTGGATAAAGCAGCAGATGACGCAAAAGCTTGGCAGAGACATCAGAGAAGTGTAGAGGGGAGGGAACGGGGAGGTGTTAGAAAGAAAAGTGCAGGACACTTCCTGAAATGGAAGACTGAATGGGAAACTTAATCAAGCGTTATTTTTACACTTTTTTTGGCACAATACGCGTCACAATACGCATCAAATACATGCCATGTGAACAGAGCCAAAGGCAACTAAATAACCTTTTCCAACTCTACTTGGAGAGTATATATATTTTTACCGATTAATAAAACGCAACTTTTATTACATTTTCAGACACAGAGCAATTTAAAATTCAAAACCTATAGCTCAGTATTAGAATAGAAAATGCCTACAGAGAACACTGCAACAAGAAGTGAATTCACCGCTCCAACTATCTGGGGGGGACGGGGACATTCTGTGTGCTTTTATCATGTATGTCTATCGCTCTATCTAGTACCGGGTGTGATCTGCAGACATCTAGTGATTTACATTAAGATAGTCGTAGTGGTGAATGCTCTTGTATCGCTCACTTTAGTTATTTTTCATTCTAATACTGAGCTATAGGCTTTGAATTTTTAATTTGTCTGTGTCCGAAAATTTTATAAACGTTACGTTTTATCAATGGGTAAAAAAATATATACTCCCCGAGTAGAGTTGCAAAAGGGTATTTAGTTGCCTTAATGGCAAATTCTTAATAAATTAGGTGCACCTTACTCCAGCGCAATTTAGATGAATACATTCCACCAATGGTCTAGTATCTGAAGTCTCAAGGCTCCCTTGGCATTCAGGAGAATAGAGTCGGGGTCAGTTCACACAGACTTTTTTGGCGCTGATTTTGACACGGAAACCTCGTCGGAATCACGCCAAAAAAAGAGCCGAAATCCCCCCCACCCCATTGACTTCAATGGGAGGCAGAGGAGTTTTTTTTTCCCGGGCGGCTTTTGGCCGCTTGTGGGAAAAAAAGGTTCATGTCCTCTCTTGCCACGGTCTCCACCTCTGACCTCCCATTGAATCAATGGTGAGCAGAAAAAAATCTGCAGCGCTTGTTTCCTGAGTGATTTTTTTTTATACCCACATTCCTTGCATTAGCTTCAATGGCCGCTGACAAAAATCGTCACAAAAAAACTTGGAAAAATACGTGCAGGCAGTTCAAAATCTGCCTCAAAATTCCTGAAGGAATTCTGAGCCAGATTTATTTCTGCCTTCAAAAAATTGTCAGAACAGGGCCTTAGGCTACTCACTATGTTTGGATATTTTAGATTGCATAGGGGTGACATGCTTAGGAGTAACATTTAGGCCTTGTACCACATATGACCATGTGAACTACAGCTGCATTACGGATGCAATACAGAAGCTTTTCCCCTGGAAACACCAAAGCTGTGCTTCCGAGGTTGGATACGTTGTGACATATGGCATGTGATTGGCCCTATGAAAGTATGTATGCCTCCCTACAAATACATTACAACCATATTTTGGAGCCTTATCACATAAATCCCAATTTAGTTCTGTGATTGAGCCCCTACTGGTAGTGTCTAGAATAAGTAAATTAACTTGCACAACCTATACCTTTTGGAAAGTAATGTAAAACAGGGAGGGTTTTATAACAAGTCGGCAATCCTATCTTAAAGCAATGACAGATCGGATCCCATGCTAAGCAAGATTGCATTATCACAGAGACACGAGAGGAGAGTATCGTTGTAAACTCTACGTCAGTTAAATGTTTATTTGTCACGTTGAAAAGGCTAGAGAGTGTCTTCAGTATAGTCGAATTTGGAGAATGAAGGTTCTCAAGAACATCGGAACAAAATTTTGAATGGTGAGTATTTGGGAAATTAAGTATTTAAATTAGAATTTTCTTTTCAAATTTCTTAAGCTTAGGGTTTTTGACGTCTTACAGAGGTCGGTAAACCTAAACTGTAAGAGAAAACACATATGTAAGTTTATAATTACACATGTCCACAAAACAAAGTGTTGAGATTGCCTTAGTTCATTAGACAAATAAACTGCAGCAGAGCGACTGGGAAGTGTGGTAATATAGGAATCATATGCATAGTGATGACATATTGAGTGTATGCATACACGCTGTACTGCGCGTCTGTTACATGTATATAATGGATGAAGTAATTAGCTATTGCCAATTCCACTGATGATAGGTTTCAGAAACATAGGTCAAGTGAAATATGTGATGCACGTCTGGAGCAAGAGCCGGGCATAACTTCTGATGTGGCTGACACAGCGAACTGGGGGCAGGAAGTAACTGTAAGACAAAAACTAATTGCAGGATGCCTGGTAGCAGCTTTAATGACTCAATTAAGCAAGAAAAATCTGGAGAGAGAAAAATCCATAACGGAAACCTTGTCTTTTTCCCCTTTGAAAACCACATTAAAAGGAAATTGAACACTCCAAAGTGAACAGATAACACTTTCATTCCAAATGTACCACTTTCCAGCCAGGGCTGTGAGAAATGTATTATTTTATAAAGGGATGTAATAATAAATGTAATATCAGACAAAGTAAAGCTGATTGACCACATAACAGTTTTTTAAGTATTACCGCTTTTATTCACGGAGCAAAATTATGCAACATTCAAATCACTTATGTGAAAATGCAACTGACCCCCTAAACTTAGAAATGGTTACCACTTTAATAACAATTGTTGAAACCAACTTTAGAAACACTTGATGTCAGTCTTTCATATTGTATGTGAATCAACATCTCACTTTATATCAAACCTTATCATGAAAGTAAAGAAATTACAAAACCGTAAGACACAATCATAATTCCCGAGGTGATTAGAAAAAAATTATTATAATAGATCAATCTGGAATGGGAGGCAAAAGCATTTACAGTGTTCTAGTTCTCCTTCGAATCACAGTGAGAAAATATATATATATATATATATATATATATATATATATATATATATATATATATATAAAAATCTTCCCAGAATTGGCCTGCTTAAATTAGTCCAAGGCTGCAATAACTACTTCTCCTGGAGGTTACAAGATGTCCCAGAAGTCATCACACGTCCGTTAAGGTCTGTGTTCAAGGCTCCAGAAAGAAAAGAAAAAAATAGGAATAATGGGAAAGGAGCAAAGCGGAAGACTAAAGCTAACCAAGGGTGGGACGTTTGGAATAAAGTTCTTTGAATAGATAACTCAACAGTGAATCTCTTAAGACAAACAAATTTAAATATTCTGTTGCAAATACAGAATTAAACAGTGCAAAAATCCTAACAGTCAAACATGTTGGTGGTGAAAAGATAGGGATGCTTTGCTGTTTCAATTTGCCATTATTGAATGAACCATTGGATTCTGCAGTGAACTAGGAAACGATTAAGCCGGATGTCCATCATCAATCCATAAAATGAGTTGAAACAAGATGATCCAAAATTCATAAGCAATTCTACATCTGAATGACTTTGTCAATGCCCAACTTTAATTTTGTTTTTCCTCAGCTAACGCGATAATAAAGAAAAAAATTTATTCAATTCAAAGATTTCTGGAGTAGATATGACCTATTTAGACTGTCCTAAAGACACTATAAACACTGCAATTGGGTGACAATTCTTTGAACTGTGCGTTTTGCTGGAAGTCAAGAATAAGTCTTCAGAAGATTGTGGAGATCTATTTCTGTGGATCAAAAGAATGATCCGAATTAATTTGTAGAACAATGAGCAGATCTATGTCCCTTCCAGTAGGTCAATGGCCAAATGGAAGGGAAATGTCAATTGTATTACAGTTTTATGTTTTCTTCTGCCAATTCCTTACATCTTACTAAGGTATGGTTAATGCAGACCACATGTGCACATGCTCTATACATTATGAAGTGCCCTCAGGCCTACAATCCCCTCCGGTATTTTTTACATTAAGTAGAGGTAATGACAGCAATTTTGGCTTACCAATGCCTCTTTCTTTGAAGTAAACCATACTTTTATGTTAGAGCTCTGTCATAGAAAAAATATTTCGGGGTTTCCTTCTATAATACAAAAATCTTAACTAATTTGTCACATATAGAAGTATAACGTGAAGCATCATTTAGCTGGATTTGTAAGAAAATATGTAATCTGTTCCCTGAAGCAGTGGCAATAGCCCATTTATTCTGTCAAGAAAAATAGGTTAGAATCTATTAGATTTCAGAAACCCCATGGCCTCAATCTCAAAGATTACTGAAATGTTGACACAAGTGCCTCTTAACCCCCAACATACAACGTTTTTGTTGCTCCTGTATAAACCACTCCTATAAAGAGATCTTTCTTAACACTCATATTTGTCTTCAGGCCCAATTGACGTTCTTGTAATATGACTTTTAGTCATAATTCATTATATGATTTAAGGTGCATTTTGCACAAAGATAAAAAAATGAATTAAAACAAATAGAAAAATTTAGTAGAGCTGAACCTGGTAATGCGGCAGAGCTGAGTTTGATATATCACAATTTGTCGTTTCCCATAGAACTGCACTTTATTATCACCATGACAAATTCAGCTCTGCTACGCATGGACACTAAGTACTACTTTTATACTTTAATGTATTTGATGTTCAGAATTCACAAGAAGCTGCTATAAAAAAAATTCTGCTTTTACTGTAAAACATGCAGCATCATGTGAAGTAAAGTCATGATGTATGCTTAGGCCTTTGGGGTATTTTATATGTACATCTGGTCAAGTTGACAATCATATAGTGTGTAAAAAAACAAAAACATATGGGTTTCCTTCTCCTCAATCGAATTACATCGCAAGCAACAAATCCACTTTGTCAGGCACAATCTGGTAACATATGGCAGGAAGGCTTTACAGAGCATAGACTTATCAGCGTCATTTATTAGTCTGATATTAGGTCTGGAGATTACACTTGTGATATGAATCATCATAACACCGGACTGGGATTTCTATCAGTTAGATGGAATTTACACTGTACATAATCTACTCAGTGTTGTGCTTTCATAAATATTGCCTACTGTCACGCAATTTAGTAATCCATCTGATGGTAGATCTTACCAAATTAGACAATTTATCAACTGTCAAAGTAAAGGTGTAGCTTACGTCGCAACATGTCCGTGCCCTAAGTTATATGTAGGAAAAACGGTCAGTGTTGGACCACGTAAAGTTACAGGGTGGGGTCGCCGAGTGCTGAGGAACCTAGTGCATAAAAGTCGCCAACGCTCTGCTGACTTAATAACTGGAGAGTTCTAAACCTTCCCTGGCATTACCATCAGCACAAAAACTGTGCGCCGGGAACTTCATGGCATGGATTCCATGGCCGTACAGCTCGATGCAAGCCTTACATCAACAAGCAGAATTGCAGTGTCAGATGGACTGGTGAAAAGCACGCTGCTACTGGACTCTGGAGTAGTGGAAACGTGTTCTGTGGAGTAACAATTCCCTCTTCTCTATCTGGCAGTCTGATGGACAAGGAGAAAGTTGCCTGTCTGACTGCATTGTGCCAACTGTAAAGTTTGGTGGAGGAGGGATAATGCTATGGGGCTGTTTCTCAGGGGTTGGCTTAGGCCCTTTAGTTCCAGTGAAGGAAAATCTTAGTGCTTCAGCATACCAAGACATTTTGGACAATTGTATGTTTTTAACTTTGTGGGAACAGTTGGGGGAAGGCCCTTTTCTGTTCCAGCATGACTGTGCCCCAGTGATTAGAGCAAGGTCCATACAGGCATGGTTGAGTGAGTTTTGTGCGGAAGAACTTGACTGGCTCACATAGAGCCCTGACCTCAACCCCATCGAAGACCTTTGGGATGAACAAGAACGGAGATTGCGAGCCAGGCCCTCGCGTCCGACGTCACAAATGCTCTTTCCGGACGAATAGGAAAAATTGGAGACAAACTCTGACAAAATAGAGAAAGCCTTCCCAGAAAAGCGGAAGCTGTTTTAGAAGAAAGGGGGGATGGGGACAACGCCATATTAGTGTCTATGGATTTAGAACGTTTAAAAAAAAAAAAAAAAAAAAAAAAAAGCTCCTGTGGGTGTAATCTGTAGGTGTCTCAATACTTTTGTCCATATAGTGTATATTGTCTGCCTAGAACGCCTGTGCACTTGCATGTATATCAAAACCAGGAGTTCTCACACTACAGACATTGATAGCATATCACTAGTGCCACGAACACCACTCACGGCACCTGTGAATTGCATGCTGCTGTAAAGGGGTACTCCGCTTTTTCACTCTCACTCTTTCACACGCCTATCGCAATGGGCTAACAATGAGATAAAAGCACCCCAAAACCAGTTCAAACATCCACACAAAACGATGCTACCATTTTCTGTATTAGGCCGACAAGAGCCACCTCCTGGTTCACACAAGTTCACACACTGAATCTAAATAGCATTAAACAGGTTACGCTTTCTCTCTTCGATAGAGTGGGTAGGTTTAGAGCAGCAAGGAACAAACTTATTAATTTTAAGGTTTCATATATGAAAGTACAGTGCTTAAATAGGTTACAAAAATTGTATGATAAAAATGACATATATGAAAGCAAAAACAGTTACAAAAATAAAAAGGAAGTAAAGTAAAGAATAACAGACCTCTACCAATTAGATCGGTGAGAGATCCCGCTGAGAAGAGCTTGATGTTGGACAGAACTGCAATGTGGTTGCATCTTCTGTGGTCTGATCCTGTGTATTTCTTGATATGCCATTTTTAAAGGGTCCAAATAAGACCCCTCACCCCACCTTTTGGTCAGGGGAGAGGAGGACATGCCAATAAAGGGGAAGTTTCTGGACACATCTCTAATCTGTCATAAATCTTTATACAAATCTCCTAGTGAGATACGATGTCAGAAAATTTCCCTAGCATATTTTTACCAACCTTGGCATACCAAACATGAATATGAAATATTATTAATTTTAACCAACCTTCAATTCTGGGATTTCTCAAAGAATCCATGCGCTTGAGACCCAAGGAGCATCTGTGTTCCTGGTTCATATATACCTAGCTGGTTTATATAAAACATGAACTATGTCAGGGGTGGCTTTGAGGGATTATATTTCCTTTGTCCTATAGAGCCATTTCTATAGTCATGTGGGAACTCGAGTCGTGCCGTCTGGCTTCCAAAGCATAGAATTTGTTATCTAAGCTGGGAGCCACACAGAGACACATTTGGTCTTTGTGTTGGTACCTAGGCAAAGCAATTGAATCATGTCTCTGGAAGAAGACATCCTTATTATCAGCTACAGTCAGGGAGATTTACATGATGCATATGTTTTAAAACATAACCCATAACACCTCCCCCCTTTAGAGATATAATTTTTTTTAAAAATGGATATATATGGAAAGCACTACTCAAAAGGCAAGGATAAGCAGGGTGAAAAGATAATTATCTTTTGGCCTGATGAAGACGCAGGTTCTGCGTTGAAACGCGTTGCTGTTCTTGCATATAAATATACTCCCTATTATCACCCTGCTTTATCCTTGCCTTTTGAGTAACGCTTTCCATATAGATCCATTTAAAAAAAATAAAATTCTAATTCTATTTTTGCGGCATCAAACCTTGATGCTGGTCTCTGGATACTGAAAGCTGCAACCACGTTACCTATCTCATAAGTTGTACCTGCCAGTACAAACTACTTTAGGTGAGTGCAACTACTTACCTATACTTTACTATAAATCACCCCACCTATCAGGTTTATCTTGCACCAAGTGGCGCTTTGTAAATTTTTTTCATTCCAGCGCCTTTAGAGATGGCATGGGAGATTGTTTAAAAAGAAATACAGTTAAAAGTATTATATCCCCCAAAGACTGGTTTTACCACAACCAGGTCAAGCCATCAATGTCCATTCAGCGGTGACCTCAACCGATCGATATGACAAAGTGAAGCAGCGCTAAGAAAGCACTGTGCTAATTAGCTCCTATCAGCTCCGCTCAGCGTTTTACAGAGGCTGTATTGGTCACCATTGACTGTATTGATCAGACTATGCAAGCTCCGAAAATGCAGAGCAGAGACATCAGACGCTGAAGTGGTATGGCAATTTTCTAGCGCTACAGAGGGGGATGAGCCGGAAAAGTTGGGGTCACAGGCAGACCCCATCTATTGCACAGAGATGCCATAATTTAGCGATATGCCATCAATTTTTGCAAAGAGATAACCCCTTTATTGCTCATCTTGGATTACCAGGATGTTTTGGTTATTGTACCAGCTGTGACCTTGGATACATCCATTGGATTACCTCAGAATAGGTTTAGTTGGCCAGATTAAGGGGCCGTCCATTCTTCTATATGCTGTTTCTCTTTTAAAGTGTAAATTGTCTCATCCTTGGCTGTGTACTGCATTGTCCCCCACCATTCCCACTTCCTTTGTCAAATAGAAAACCTTCTGGCTTTCTATCGCCATCTTATTCCCTTCTTGACTCCCACTTTCATCATTAGACTATTGGCATGGTCACCCTTCCTATTGTTCCTTTCCCCTGCTGACCTAAGGAATGTGCCTCTCAGACCTTGTTGGGACACATCGTAACCATGGACCAGATTTTAAAATAATAGGACACGTGCTCAATACTCTCCGGGTGTGGCACGGTTGCCATGGCAATTGCACTACCCAGGATGTGGTAGCGTCTCTTCACACCTTATGTCGGATTGGTTGGGAAATCGCATTCGGAGGGACACTTTAAGCTTGACTGCACCTCTATCATTCCCATGTCTCTGTGTTATTCTCACTATTGTTCTGATCTTATTATTGCCAAATATTTATTTATGTTTTTTGCCCTCGTGTGCATTGCTACAGTATACGCGGGAAGTCTACTGTGATTTTGTTGACATTTACACTTGTGTCATGTATAGTACATCTTTTTTTATTTTAAAGTAATAAAACAGATATAAAAAAATACAACATCGTAACTGTTGCAAGGCAGGTTTTTATTTAATAAGCATTAACAAGTTTTCCTTTTTAATATTTGTGTATACCAGACCTTAAAACGCCACTAATATATTCCTCATAAAGAGAATTATAAATAATAAATCTGAAATCGAAACATGTGCCAATTTAATTTGATATTTAGTGTATATTTCTGCTGGTCAATGGTGCATTACAACTAATCACCAACATTTATCGCCAGGATATAGCAAGCAGTTATGTAAACCATTCTATAATCTAGGTGGGTAATGACAAACTGCAATTATGAGACATAGCGGGAATGATTAATGGTCCACTAATGATTTATGGAATGAAATTTCCCTTTATATTTTCTGTACTTGCCAGGTCAATGGGGATTAAATAACACATTCGTTGAAAGGTTTTCTGTTATTATAAGCCTCACTTTTTACACCAAAAAATCACTAATAATCAGACTGATAAACGCACTGATCTGTCTTGACCCTCCGGTGTGCGTGTGCAGAGAGTTCTTGTACAAGTTTCCAGGTGGCTCATGCCAACCACTGCTGGACACCTGTATGAAGACCCCCATTGATCTTCGGAATGTCGGGTACTGGGTAAGTAACTTTGGGAGTATAATTTTAAAGTTCCTCCCCTATTATCACAAAACGGAAATGTCACGTCCCACAAGAAACCCCTTATACCTAGCATACCCGGACATCATACTAACTTATCAGACAGGTTCCCTTTTCACCACTCCAATCGTCTCCAATAACAGGCTATAGGGCGAGATGAACTTAAACCACTCAATTACTCTTGTAATCCTTAGACAGGACTGGACTGGTAATGTTAAAAAAAAAAAATTACTACCTTTCCAGACTTGAGAATAAGCTTCAGGTTGGACCATTCCACAATAGACAGAAGTTTGAACAAATAAGTAAAATAATTGCATTCATATTAACGCAAACTTACCTTGAGCAAGTTCAATTGCCCCTTTTATTATTTCCTTAAATTCTGGAATGTCACTTTCCCAGCCACTTTTTTGAGTAACACATTTATGAGCCTTTTGCAGGAACTGTAAAGCCTAAAGAAAGAAAAAAAGATATCAGTAGACATTCCTACAAAACGTAAGTCTTTCCCAACTTCTAACAACTCATAATTGCTAATGATTTACACTACCGGTCAAAAGTTTTAGAACCCCTACATTTTTCCAGTTTTTATTGATATTTACACAATTTAATGTCTCAAATGTACTTTAACCCCTTCCCCCTGCTTGCATTCTGGGCCCTAATGACCAAGCCATTTTCTAAATTTTTCCATTGTCACATTCGAAGAGCTATAACTTTTTTATTTTTGCGTCGACATAGCTGTTTAAGGTCTTGTTTTTTGCGACACGTCTTGTAGTTTTTATTGGTACCATTTTGGAGTAGATGCGACTTTTTGATCACTTTTTATCACATTTTTTTAAAGTCAGGATTAACAGAAAACATCAATTCTTCCATAGTTTTTTTATTTTATTTTTTACGGCGTTCATAGTGCGGGTTAAATAATGTAATCAATTTATAGTCGGGGTGGTCACGGACGTGGCGATACCAAATATGTGAAACTTTTTTGCTTTATTGTGGTTTTTTTTAATAGTAAAGCAGTTTGTAAGGGGAAAAAGTGGGTTTTTCATTCTTTTTTTTTCACATTTTTTTTAAATTAACTTTATTCAACTTTATTTTACTTTTATACTAGTCCCACTAGGGGACTTCACTATGCGATCCTCATTATAATACATTGCAATACTTTTGTATTGCAGTGTATTACTGCCTGTCCGTTTAAAACGGACATACATCTGCTAGGTCATGCCTGTGGCATGATCTAGCAGGCATTCATTACAGGCAGACCTGGGGGCCTTTATTAGGCCCCCGGCTGCCATAGAAGACACAGACACTCGGCGATCGTATCGCCGGGTGTCGGTGGGATGAGAAGGAGCTCCCTCCCTCTCTCCAAAACCACTCAGATGCGGTGCACGCTATTGAGCACCGCATCTGAGGGGTTAAACGGGTGAGATCGATACTAATATCGATCTCACACGGCAGAGCAGGGACGCCCCCAGCCCTCAGCTACGTCTGGCAGCTGAGAGCAGGGAGATTTGACAGCTCCCTGCTCTGTTTACTTTATTCTAATGCAGCGCCGTGGAATATTCCACGGCGCTGTAGAATAAAGCCCATTAATGACCGCCGTGAAAAGGCTTATCGGCGGTCATTAAGGGGTTAAAATTAAAGCATAGAAGAAATAAAGTTAAGATGAATAAAAATAATGGATTAACTTCAACAAATTAAACATAGATTTTTTGACTCTTCAAAGTAGTCCCCTCTAGCTGATATAACCACTTTACACAATCAAGACATTCTTTCTACAATTGCATTCACAAATTGTTCAGAAATTTCTTCCCAACATTGTTGCAGAAGTTCTCACAGATGTGCTGCACTTGGAGGTTGCTTTGCTTTCACCCTTTTGTCCAGTTCAACTCAAACAAGCTCAATGGGGTTAAAGTCTGAAGACTGTGCAGGCCATTCCATTCTTTGAAGCCCACTGACTTCTTCTTGACTTTTTATGTAGTTCTGACATAACCTAGAAGTATGTTTTGGATCATTGTCTTGCTGTAATATGAACTCCTTACCAAGTAGGCGGCTTACACCAGAGGGTAGTGCATGGCGCATCAAAATGTGGTGGTAGACCATTTTGTCCAGCGTGCCAGTAACCCTGTGCAAGTTGCTAACTCTGGATCCAGCACGCTTCCTCCTCCATGTTTGGCAGTTGGGGTCACACACTGAGGAAGCATCGTTTCACGTAATCAACGACGTACAAATACCCTTCGTGATGTACCAAATATGTCAAATTTTGATTAATCAGTCCATAAGACATTCTTCCACTCTTTAGTAGTCCACCGGAGTTGCTGCTTGGCCCAGGCAGGTCTTTTTTTTATTTTGCAATCTTAGCAGTGGCTTTCTTACTGATAGTCGACCTGTCAAACCTGCAGATAGATGTCTTCTATTCAGTTAAAATGGAAACTTGTTTATTTTTTGCTGCATTAAATTGAAGATTTTGTGCTGTGAGGTGCGAATCACGCAATCTGTTGATTCTCAAAAACTTGTCAGCTAATTTTGTAGTGGCCTTTGGTCTGCCAGAACTCCTTCCTGTCAGAGATTCCACCAGTTTCCAAGTGCCTTTTGATGGTATAGGAAACTGTACTGACTGTCACCTTGGCTTTCTTGGCAATTTCCCTGTAGGACAGACCTACACTTCTAAGGGTTATAATTGTCTGTCTTTCTTCTTTTGCTAATTGCCCTTTTCTTGCCATTATGATAGCAATGTGCTCTGTCCTAAAGAGCAGAACTGTCCAAATCCTGCCCTATAGGGTGTTGTAATGCAGTCTGTTCCAACACTGGTTATATAGAATCAGAGGGTTTGAAAGTAATCTCCACAAGTTGACACCCCTGTAGGAATAGCTTGCATCCAATCTGCTTTCTGTGCTGCAGAGCAGCTGTCCTTGATGTCTACCCTGAAAAAAGCCCTTTGGTTAAAATCAGAAATTCTGAATATTGTTGTTTGAGGTTAAAAATCCATATTATTTTTATGTTTTTAAACTTACTTTTGAACGTTTGAACCATTCCACGTTATTTGCTGTACTAGAACTGTGTAAATATAAAAAAATAACTGGAAATATTGAGGTGTTCTAAAACTTTTTGACCGGTAGTGTACATAGAGAACTATTATTTTCTATAAAATTGGGTTGACATCACTCTACAAAGAGAAGCAGAAGTAATTTTCTAACTTTGGGAATCCTTTATAAACGTCCTACCAGCACAATGGCATTCATGGTATAACAGTATAGGGAGAATAAGGGAAATACAACTTTTAATTTTCTATAGTGCAGAGTGAAGAAGGAAAGTGCAGGAGACCAGCAGGAGAGACATTGTCTCCCCTGACAGTTTTTGTTAACAAAAGTTACACTTAAATTGAATCAAGTTTGAAAATCAGAATTTACTCTGCCAGAGCAGAAAGCGACATCTTTTTAGATAGAGTATAATGCATTTGCCAACTCTAGTTTTGCTATATTGAACTGCAGAAAAGTGTGTCACGTGACCCCTCTGAGCTTTGCTGAATAACCGAGAAGGCTCACAGTGAGGGGTTTACATGGAAAGCTATTTTCCAGCATTATAAGAGAATCCTAGAGAACGGATACACAAAGGGGGAAAAAAACAACACAGAACTCTCATTCGCACAAACGTTTTGGCAAGACCGCATACAATTTTTTTTTTAAGTCTTTGTTGAATTTAGAAAAAACATCCATTGCAACAAGCACACGTCTTGCTTACAATATAGGATTGCCTAGATCAGTATTCTGATTAAACTTTTAATAGCTTTCAGATTTTATACATCACACAACCTATGAAAAATATATGAAGGCCAGAGTTAAAAAGAAATATTGTACTACAGCTGTACGACAGATGTTTAAATGTATAGGCTCAACAGAAAAAGAATTATAAGTGTGCTTCTGAAAAAAAAAAGTCTAGACTACATGATATGATCCATGTTACTAAACAATTACAGCTAATCAGAACAATTCTACATACAGAATATGGATCATTAAAAAAATAGAACATCCAAACCATAGAATAAAATAGAAAAGACGGCATCTTGGAGATCAATGTGGAAAACCGCTATAAATGTCATCTTGCAGCTCATCCAGACATGTGCACTAACCACCAGCTTAAGCCCCAATTAGGTTAACAATTCTGCAGTCTCGACAATACAAGATGGGATACTTTGCCAAAGGTGAGCCCTGGAAAAGGAATTTTACTATGTAGACATGACAGGTTTTGGCAAAAGGAAGTTCAATTTAACCCTTTCATGAGTGGGGGTGTTGGCCTTAATACCCAAAGCAAAATTTCTCGCTTTGAAATGCTTCGTTCTAAGGCTTAGTTTTCACAGTAGAAATTTAATGCAGATTTTGCATTGGATCCAGGAGTGGAGACACTTTAAGGTCTTCCTTTATATATTTCATCTCCTTAGGTTTCGTACCTGGTTTTGGCTTTAGAAATACAGCAAGATCTGCATCAAATCTACGCTGTGTGAACAAGGCCTAAAAAGTGTGCTTTTTCTTAAATCTTTTGTTTCCTTTTAATATTAATGCTTACATCAATTAATTTTGTAGGTTTCAGGGCCTGTTAACATCACGTTTCTCTTCCGTCGAAGGTATGCGTCGGGAGGTGTCACGACGTATACCTCCGACATATCCCACGATGGGATATGTTGCCCGAAATTCCCGGGCACAGCGCTACTTTATGCACTGAGCCCGGAGAAGCCGCTGACGTCACTGTCCATATATGGACAGTGATGTCAGGGGTTTTCAACTATGGAGTCCAACTATGGAGTCGGCAACGCCCTGGCTGGAGATTCCACTGCTGTAGCAACCCCGGACATCACTGTCAATATATGGACAGCGATGTTAGGGGCTTCCCCAGTCCTGGAATACTCAGCCAGAGCGCTACCGATGCTCCGGCAGGGGACTCCGTAGTTTAAAGCCCCTGACATCACTGTCCATACACAGACCGTAAGGTTAGGGGCTTCCCTAGGGCCGTGATCCCTGGGCCGAGCGCTACCTGATGTTCTCCGAGGGATTCCTGCCCTGAGAAAGCTTCCAAAAGTATATGTTTAACATATACCTGTGACGGATGCAGTACAGTGGCATCCGTCACACATAGGTTCCCATGTAAAAAAATAAAAAATAAAAATTATATATATATATATATATATATATATATATACACACACCTTGCGGGATCCCTCGGGATGGAAAGGAATAGTATACTACGTTGTTCCATCCGCCAAAAAAAAAAGGTTTACCGACATATAACAGCCCGACAGAGGCCAAAAGGAAACTCTTTTTGACTTTGTCAGGTTTAATGGAACACTATGGTCATGTTTAGCGTGCATGTAGGGAGCTTTCCCAACGTGCACGCTAAACCTATGGCCAAAACGTGATGTGAACAAGGCCTTATTTAGGGAAAATGGTCAGAATTAAATACATCAGTTTCCTCATTTCTTCATGTACTGTTATAAGGTAGTTTGTTAAATTAATATTCACCCCAAAAAATTAATCCTCATTTTACCCTATATTTTTTGCACATTGTATAACGTATGACTATAAAGTGCCAAGAACAAGGACTGCATTTTACTTTAAAAAGTTCTCAGTCCTTTAACTTTAGACGCAGCCTCTGTGCATGGATGATAATCATTTTAAAATAAAAAATTTTAGTGAATGAGCCAAGGTAAAACAGTCAAGCATTGTAATTATTAAAAATTATTGTATGTTTGGGTAATGTACACTCTGCGTGACAGGATGCCTGAAAACCTGATGCCCATGCTAAATGACTTCCTGTCATGCAGAATGTTTGGTGTGGGTTCACTTTTAGGGGGGGGGGGGAGAGGACTTTTTTTTTTTTAATTTATTTTCTAACTATTTTTTTTTTTAGATCTTATTTGCCATTTTACTATATTTAGTTAATTTTTACTATAGGGGCACAGGTTAGCAAGGAACATGTGATAAGTGTGTCCCCTGCTGTTTCCATATACAGACCACTGATAACATTATTTAATAGTAACAGGCCATTAGATCACCGTTATCATGTTTAGACATGCAGAGAAGACACAGAATGCTTCTTCTTTGCATGCGTCGAGCCCCCTTTGCCAAGGGAATCCCTGTGATGTCATTAATTATGTCATGGGGTTCCCTAGCAACCACCTGAATGAAGCAGCAGTTAACGAAAACATGCGCATAACACATAACACTGGACATTACCTTTTCATTCTCTTCAGCTTTTTCACTTTCCCCATTCCCATAAAGCTTTGCATATGCTTTCCAAATTTCACCATCACTAGAATCCCGAGCTGTTATTCTTCCAAACAGTTCTTGTAACTTAGTCTTCAGGTTACTTGTGGACTCTCCTTTACGATCCTCAATTCTTTCTACCACTGCTCTAACACAAATTTTCAGGACCTACAGAAAATAAAAATAGGATCGTAGTTTCAGTCTGGGTTATATTAATAATGTTTTCTCTATGTGTCCTAAGGATGAATTACAAATCGTAGAACCAGTTTTTTTTCTACCTGGTTAGGCACCATGCACACGACCGTAGATTTTTTCCGTAATTATGGACCCATTCATTTCTATGGCCGACGGACACCTTCCCGTATATTTACAGGAAGGTGTCCGTGCAGTAGAAAGGCACCACAAAAGATAGGACATGTCCTACTTTTTGGTTTTTACGGACCGTGCTCCCATACTTTATATGGGAACACGCCCCGCAAATGCGAGTGGCTGTCCGCGGCTGTGATTACGGACACGGTCGTGTGAATGGGGCCTTATGGTTGCTTAATTTCACAAGAGAGGTCTTATTTTTCTTTACAACAAGTCTTAAAAGTGGTTGTCCAGTTTCAGTAACTTCAGTTATTTTTTGTATATAAAAGTTATACAATTTTCTAATATATTTTCGGTATTAATTCCTCACGGTTTTAACCATCTCTGCCTGTTGGTAGGAACATTCATTGCTCACTTCCAGTGGATAAAATTCTGTCCATGGTCATGGTCAGGTGCAGGGCTCGTTACAATTACAGTATATGTATCAGAGCTGTGTCTTCTAATGATCCCAGCACCTGTGTGTCCATCACATGACCATGGACAGAGTTTAATCCACTGGAAGTAAACAATGAATGTTCCTACTAAATAAGAAGAAATCTTAAAAACCGTGAGGAAATAATACAAAACGTATATTGTAAAATTGTATAACTTTCAATTACACACAAAAAATTATATTAATTTGCTTAAACCGGACAAACACTTTAAATCAATGTGGTTTCTTGTATTAACATGTTTAACATATGACACAGTTTACAAAACCTTGTATTAAAATGTAGTCCTCAAATGCATGTCTCTGGTTTGTGCCCAAGGGGGGGGCGCTGTTTATGTAAATGATCTGCATGCAGGATAGACTGGGCCATTCTCCTCTCCATCATGAAGCCATACACATTAGTTAAAAGTTGGGCAAACCCACTGAAAGATCAGACAACCATCAAATATATATGGGGGGGGGGGGGGGAGGGAGAGAAGAATTGACATATTCGATTTAATAATGCACAAGCCAAGCAGGTACAGTATGTTTATGATGGAGTTCGGGAAAATAGCTTGTTCAGCTTCAGTTCCATACAGGCCTCTCTATGGATATATTCAATCTATCCAGAGAAGACTTTGATAACTGATCGCATAAGTAAACAAAACAATGCGCCTGCGGCTGTAGTCCCCAAGATCATTCAGGACTGAGTTTCAGGGACCATATATCAAGTTGGAGCAGTAGATGTAGAAAATCTTTACAATGACAGCAGTGTAATAATTATAGACTCAATGAGTAATTACACTAATAAAATAGCTCTACTTTTAGCATGCGTAATAAACTATATGAAATACTAATCAATAATTCATGGGACATTTAAATAAAAATTGGCCTGCATCAATCAATACATAGCTGAATATTTCTGTGTGTTAATGAGCCAGCATTCAACCAAGACTTTTGCTACTTAAAAAGTCTTATTCCAACAGATATCTTAAAGTGAGTTTAAAGTTTATTCTGCTTATTAAAAAGAAATTGACATGTTGTTAAATAAGATAAAAGATATGATGTGGCAGGCTAAATATGTTGAAGGAATGTAGTGCATCAAAATAAAAAAATAAGGCAACTCTGCACTGCACATTAGTCTTGATTAATTAACATCCTAATGTTTTGCATATACAGCTCCTATGCAGGCCTATGTGTCTCCATGATTACAGACTACAAACAAACCCTTGTGTAGTCTGATCCTGCAGTCATGTTTCTCTCTTCAATCTGCCTCCTCTTCCTCTGTCTGTTGGTTAGCATGTAGAGGGGGCATATCGAAGGGAGTAACATATGACTACATCATCAGACTACACACAGGATTTGATTATAGTATGTAACCATGGAGACACATAGGCCTGCATAGTAGCATAAAACAACAGACTATTTGCAAAGTTGATTTTAATTTTTTTTTTATCTTAGACGCATTGGAACAATAAATAAAAAAATTGTTTTGCAAAGGTGGACATATCCTTTAGTTGTAAGGGTTAGAAAATAAATTGACGGTAGTAATTTGTTGAATGTTCGTAAAAATGTTTCACGTGCTCTCGCATACAGTATCGCATATGATCATTACCATACCACTGATTACAAGTTACGATGATCCAGTAATAAAATGGTTAATGTTGTGTAATTCAAGTTTCCCGCACGAAACATCAATGCAACGAAGACACATGGTATCACAACGCCAGTCGATACACTACGACTGTGTCTTCATTGTTCTGAGAGAATAAAGACTGCTGTAAGAGAAAACTGTGCCTGTGTACTGAGGAGGGGCAAACAAAAGTTTATACCTATTACATTTCCATGTGGATATTTATTCGATTATTACCATTTTTAAAGAAGACATTCAGATACATTAGGTAATTGCTATTTATGAATTTTCCTAATAAAGTATGTAAAGTTGATCCAGAAACTTCTAGTGCCACATGATGATGTGACACCTGGTAATTTACCCACCTGCACATCTTTATATTTGTCTCGAAGGTCCATTAGTCTATGGTAAGCTTTAATTGCGTCACCAAACTCCCCAACATCTGTGCTGGTTAATAGATAGTTCTCCCATATCTGCCAGTGCTCATAGTTGCACTTGATGGCTTCTTGAAGTGTCCTGAATGCCTTGTGCCTTAAAAAACAAGAGAAGACATTTTCTTAATTATTGGAACAAGTCTTTTTTGTAACACAAACGCAAAGATCCTTGTGAAATCAACGACAAATATGGGTGATAACTGGTGTTCACGATAACAGGATACTCTATAAACCACTATAATAAACCTTTACTATGCAGTTTATTTAAATGAAAGGACATTAATAAATAAAGGACATTTTATGACTAATTTATGAATAATTCAAGTATATTTATAGCTGAATGTATTGAAAATGTTTCATTTTTTCCTACCATTTACCAGTCTTTCGACCTGATCAGTACATATATGATCCTCTACATCACCATGAGAAGGAAAGTAACAACAATTCTCTGAACAATGCACCTTTTAGTCTTGATTGAAAATAATTACTTTTAGAGATAAATCGAAACAGAACTATTTTCTTTCCATCTATATAGTTTGAACATATTCTGCATTATTGTAACATACAATCCAATATGCCCGATGCACACAAAATCATGAATTTAGCTATACTGAAGAATTTGTAAGAATACCAAGACCATACAGAATATTTATTAAATATGTTCCATAGAACATTGGTGAAAATCCAATCCGAGATACCAGTGGTAAAAGAAACAATGCTTAGTACGGTGTCAAACTGCTGCTAATTTTTGCACATCATTTTCCAGATTTTTTGTTTCTGGTCAGACAGTCACTTTAGATGTGATGTCAGGACTAAATAGCAATCTTTTCTGTATCAGGATCACCACTAGTGTGATCCCAACGGATGTCGCCATGACTTTTCAAGTATTGCTTCCCTCCAGTGGTCTTGTAGGGGAAAAGAGTATAAGACTTCTCATAAACCTCAGCACGGTCTAAGTGAGTAGAGCAACTGGGCATAGCTGGTGACGTCACTCACCAGCTTCTGCCCGCTCACAAGCTTCTGCCCACACACTCCATTCTGCAATAAAGGCTAGGCGAGTATTATTATTTTAGTTTTTCTTTACCCCACTATCATCTAACCCGCTATAGGGAGAAGCACTTTTAATTTGTTTCATGTTTGCTAGGCCATATAATACCCTCAAAATTTTCTTTTAAGCCAACAACAGCAAGGCTCAATCTTAAGTCCTCTTCTTACAGCTCAGCGCTTGTGTCAATTGTCACTGGCTGTTGTGGCACAGTGATTGATCCAGGGAGTGGAAAAAGGCCAAACAAGGTTTTCATCATCATTGCTCACTTTAGTAGCCACTATAACTAATCAATTTCATTGCACTTGTCAGTTAACCGCTTCCCGACCGCCCACTGTATATTCACGTCGGCACTTGCTGGGCTCTGTGCAGTGCCGACGTGAATTCACGGTGGGTGTTAAAAGCGCGATCCGGGTGTCTCAGAGTAGCGCTGACACCCGGATCGCGCTGTTATCACCTGCCTCTGGTCCCGGAGATATGATCGGGACCTGATTAGATCAGGTCCCGGTCATGTGATCGCAGGGAAAGTGTGTTGTAGCAACGAACTGGAAAGTTTGTTGCTATAACAAACTGGAAAGTTTGTTGCTACAACAAACTTTCCCGGGGACCGATTGCTGGTGCTGCAGTCGGTTATAAGGCAGAACCGGGGGCCATATAACAGCCCCCGGGTCTGCCATGCACAGCAGCCTATGAGAACCAGCCGGATGCTGGTTCTCATATGCTTCCTGTCAGTGTGACTCTCAGCGTCACACTGACAGTTTATAATACGTTACACTACCTAGGTAGTGTAATGTATTATAGCAGCGATCAGTGCTGCCAGTCTTCAAGTAAAACAAGTAAAAAGTAAAAAATAAAGTAATAAAAAAGTTTTAGAAAAGTGTAAAAACAAGTTATAAAAGTTACAAAAAAAAAAGAATGCTTTTTTTCCTATAATAAGTCTTTTATTATAGGAAAAAAATGAAAATGTTAAAAAAAGTACACATATTTGGTATCACCGCGTTCGTAACGACCCAAACTATAAAACGATAATATTATTTTTCCCGCACGGTGAACACCGCAAAAAAAATAATTAAAAAACAATGTCAGAATCACTTTTTTTTGGTCATCAACCCTCCCAAAATATAGAATAAAAAGTGATCAAAAAGTCGCATGTACCCGAAAATACTACCAATAAAAACTACAACCCGTCCCGCAAAAAACAAGCCCTTACACCGCTTTTTTGACGGAAAAATATAAAATTATGACTCTCAGAATATGGTGACACAAAAAATAAATAATTTTATCAAAGTGATTTTATTGCGCAATCGCCACAAAACATAAAAAATCTATATACATATGGTATCGCCGTAATCGTACCGACCCGCAGAATAAAGTAAAATGTCATTTATACCGCACGGTGAATACTGTAAAAAAAAAAAAATACAAAAAACATTGTCAGAATTTATGTTTCTTTGTCACTTTGCTTCCAAAAAAATCTAATAAAAAGTGATTAAAAAAAAATCACATGTACCCTAAAATGGTACTAATGAAAAGTACGGATTGTCCCGCAACAAATAAGCCCTCACACAGCTCCTTTGGAGAAAAAATTAAAAAGTTCTGGTTCTCAGAATATGGCGATGCAAAATGTGCAGAGTGTTCCAAAAGCGGATAAGATCGGGCGCCATTTATCAGTGCGACACCGGCCACATATCTGAGAATTATTATTTATGTACCCCATGATTATACCCTCTTATTATGCCCTGATGTTCTCCGCACAGATTACACATACCCCCACATCATAAACTGAAATACCAGCAAAACCCCAAACAGAACAGTTAGGGTATGTGCACACACACTAATTACGTCCGTAATTGACGGACGTATTTCGGCCGCAAGTCCCGGACCGAACACAGTTCAAGGAGCCGGGCTCCTAGCATCATACTTATGTACGATGCTAGAAGTCCCTGCCTCGCTGCAGGACAACTGTCCCGTACTGTAAACATGATTACACTACGGGACAGTTGTCCTGCAGCGAGGCAGGGACTCCTAGCATCGTACATAAGTATGATGCTAGGAGCCCGGCTCCTTGCACTCTGTTCGGTCCGGGACTTGCGGCCGAAATACGTCCGTCAATTACGGACGTAATTAGTGTGTGTGCACATACCCTTACCAAGCAAAATCTGCGCTCCAAAAGCCAAATGGTGTTCCATCCCTTCTGAGCCCCACAGCATGCACAAACACCAGCTTACGTCCACATATATGACATTTTATATCCGGCAGAACCCGCTCAACATTGTATGAGGTATTTGTCTTCAGTGGCACAAACTGGGCACAATATATTGTGCATTAAAATGGCATATCAGTGGAAAATTGTAATTTTCACTTTGCACCATCCGCTGCACATTAACGCCTTGGCGCACCACGACTTAATAGCATGTCGTGGTGCGAGGGGTTATTTATGGAGCGGGCTCATGCGCTGTGCACGCTCCATATTCTGCAGGTGTCCGCTGTGTATTACAGCTGACAGCCGGGACTAATGGACAGGAACAGCGATCGCGCTGTTACAGGAGCCTGTAAAATGACATTATACTGCAATACATTAGTATTGCAGTGTATTGTACCAGCGACCTAATGATCGCTCGTTCCAGTCCCCTAAAGGGACTTTTGGGAGGTTTCCACTGTTTTGGTACCTCAGGGGCTTTGCATATGCGACATGACACCCGAAAACCATTCCAGCTAAATTTGAGCTCCAAAAGCCAAATATTGTTCCTTCCCTCCTGAGTCCTGCCGTGGGTCCAAACAGCAGTTTATTACCACATATGGCGTATTGCTGTAATCAGGACAAATTGCTTTACAAATTTTGGGGTAATTTTTCTCCTTTATTCATAGTAAAAATGTCTATGTTTTTTCAGAAAAAAGTAGATTTTCATTTTCACGGCCTAATTCCACTAAATTCAGCAAAAAAACTGTGGTATCAAAATGCTAACTATACCCCTAGAACAATTCCTTGAGGGGTGTAGTCTTCAAAATGGGGTCAGTTTTGGGGGGATTCCTCTGTTTTGCTTACTCCAGGGCGTTGCAAACGCGACATGGAACTGAAAAACAATCCAGCAAAATCTGCGCTTCAAAATCCAAATGGCGCTCCTTCCCTTCTGAGCTCTGCCGTGGGTCCAAACAGCAGTTTAGTACCACATATGGGGTATTGGCGTAATCGGGAGAAGTAGCTTTACAAGTTCTGGGGTGCTTTTTAATCTTTATTCCTTGCAAATATAATTTTTTTTAAATATTTTTTCATAAAAAAAGTAGATTTTCACTTTCACAGACAAACTCCAATAAATATAGCAAAATACCTGTGGGGTCAAGATGCTAACTATACCCCTAGATAAATTCCTTGAGGTGTGTAGTTTCCAAAACCGTCTCACTTTTGGGGGATTTCCACTGTTTTGGCACCACAAGACCTCTTCAAACCCGACATGGTGCCTAAAATATATTCTAAAAAAAGGAGGCCCCAAAATCCACTAGGTGCTACTTTGCTTCTGAGGCCGGTATTTCAGTCCATTATCACACTAGAGCCACATGTGGGATATTTCTAAAAACTGCAGAATCTGGGCAATAAATATTGAGTTGCATTTCTCGGGTAAAACCTTCTGTGGTACAGAAAAAAATGTATTACAAATTAATTTCAGCAAAAAAAATAAAATGTGTAAATTTCACCTCTACTTTGCTTTAATTCCTGTGAAGCGCCTAATGGGTTAAGAAACTTTCTGAATGCTATTTTGAATACTTTGAGGTGTGCAGTTTTTAATATGGGGTGATATATGGGGTCTATCTAGTACATAAGGCCCTCAAAGCCACTTCAGAACTGAACTGGTCCCTGTAAAAATAGCCTTTTGAAATTTTCTTAAAAATGTGAGAAATTGCTGCTAAAGTTCTAAACGTTGTAACGTCCTAGAAAAATAAAATAATGTTCAAAGAACTATGCAAATATAAAGTAGACATATGGAATATATAAAATAGTAACTATTTTGTGTGGTATTACGATCTGTTTTACAAGCAGATACATTTAAAATGAGAAAAATCATAATTTTTGCAAATTTTCTCTAAATTTTGGTGTTTTTCACAAATAAGCAATGAATTTATTGACCACATTTTTCCACTAACATAAAGTACAATATGTCACGAGAAAACAATCTCAGAATCGCTTGGATAGGCAAAAGCATTCCGGAGTTATTACCACATAAAGAGACACATGTCAGATTTGAGAAAATGGGGCTGGTCATGAAGGTCAAAATGAGCTCGGTCTTGAAAGGGTTAATGGAAGTTGTACAATGCCCCCATAGCAAAACAAGGCATGGGGCAATAAATCTTGTTGCTAAATTTCCTGCAACATTACATGAGGAACAAACTGAAGCAACAACAGGCTTGTAGCTGCAAAAACATTACATGCCACTGAAGGAATATTTACATTTGGCCATGTGTGATGATAGGTGCCATTTATGTGAGTGTACAAAAGTGTAAATAATAATTGTGTATTTGTGGTGATTTATCTTTTTAAGCCACTGACGTTTCGATTAC
Source organism: Rhinoderma darwinii (assembly GCF_050947455.1). Taxonomy (NCBI): domain Eukaryota; kingdom Metazoa; phylum Chordata; class Amphibia; order Anura; family Rhinodermatidae; genus Rhinoderma; species Rhinoderma darwinii. Next base: position 329,882,706 of record NC_134690.1, read on the forward strand.
CAAACAAAAATTCAAGAAAATTATTTGTAGGTATAATAGTGTAACCAAGAAATGTTAACATTACGAAAATTACAGCAAAAACAGTTAATGTTGGACTATTGACTACCACACACCGCTTTTTCAAGGTTTGGTATGACATCACTATTTAAATAAACTTGGTAATTGGAGCTAATTAGAGAAAGAAAATATCGTGGGCTTTGTAGAGTCATTAAAAATAAAATAACATTATGTAACATTTTAATTACCTATGATTAAACTTTTGATGGCGTAATGTAGTTTAGGACTAATAGATTAGTATCCATGGCTATTACTGACCGCCAGTCTTCTTGATGAATTGTGTATTGCGCTTTTTCAAAGCAAAACTATATTAGAAGGCCATATGTCAGGGTCACAGCGTTAGATCACACCGAGAGCACTAGATGGTTACAGCTACAAAATATAGATTCTATAATCATCCATTTCTGTCATCTAAAAAGAAGTACACTGTACACTTTCACAAACTAACAAATAAAATGTAAAAAAAAAAATCACAGCTAAAAAATGTGATATGTACATTTAAACCCATCAAAGAAAGGGTTAAACAATAACATTTTTAGGCAGTCGAAGTCTATGCACAACTTTGCAACCATTTTAAAAATAATTATAAATATTCTCCATTTTTTGTGTATACAGCTCCAATGCACAGTAGAACTACATGTCTCCATGGAGACAGACTATAAACAAACCATGTGTTCAGTTTGATCCTGCAGTCACGTGTTACTCCCTCCAATGGGTTCCCTCTCCTACTGTCTGTGGGTGAGCAAGCAGAGGGGACAGATGGAAAGGAGTAACTCATGACCGCAGGGTCTACAGGCTACACACAGGGTTTGCGTTTTATGGCAACATATGACTAAAAATGTCATAGTAAAATGTGGCAAATAAATTTTGTTAACAAAAAAAAATATTTTTCTTTTTAATTTCTCTTTTTTTATGCCATTTTGTTTTTATTGTTTAGCTTTTTATATTTTATTTTAATTTTATAACTTAATAGCATATGTTACCATGACAAAATATTATCTTAGATAGATGTTACAGCCCTCTTTGCCTGATAAGATGATTTCACTGGGGTTCTCATTGTAACAACAAAGGGGGAGTCCTTTTGACTAAAAGAAAAACAGGGGATCAGAGGTGTGTGACCTAGTAAAGCAACTGAGAGTGTGGAAACAAGTGCAGAGCCCATGATTGATAACATAAGTAACCGTAAGTAATATTCAAATCAGGGTGTACATGTAGGTACATACGAGTACACATGAGTGTGGTTGCGCTTGGTATTGCAGCTTAATCCCATTCTCTTGAATCTTTTTACAATAATGGTACATTTCACCTGCAGTGGCCGGGGGTTCAGAACTGCCTGACCCGCTGTGATCAGCTGATTAATGGACCGGCTTCATTTGAAAGAGGGTGTCATTATGGTGAGACAACCGCTTTATTTGTATCTACAATTTCAGCAAATCAATTTCTCAGGGAGCACATTCAAGTTTGTTTTGGAAATTAAAGTGTTTTTCTTCTAGCCACAAAGGATGACCTTGTGTACTCTCATGTCTGCATCTAAGTCTATGAAATTGTGGTCTATGTTTGACTATTTGTTAGCATTGTAAAGGAAAATCTTAGTAGTCATGACATTATAGCACCTAGTTGAGTAAAGTTTAAATGTACTATAACATTGATGGCCAATTCAATGTTTGATCGGTGAGAGTCTAGTAGGGCCCCTTTCATTGTTTAAACAGGTAGAGCGCCGTACATGTGGCTGTGTTTGGTACTGCAGCTTCGTCTCTTACAGCCCCTGATATGGATGAGCATCTGTGCCTATGTAAACATTAAAGAGTACATTGAAGAGTACCCTTCATTGTGCTGATCAGTGGGGTCCTCAGACTTCTACCGATGAAAACATTGATGGCTTATCTTAAGGATAGTAATAGTAAAGATAGGTCATCAACGGAGAACCCCTTTAACAATGTGTAAATGGCACTACTATAGCCTGCACTACTGTATAAATAGGACATGTTAAATGTTGATCTAAGTGAGATTTATGTGTTTTACGAAGAGATTCTGACTGTAGCTCATGACCTAAATAATTTGGGGACCCCTGTATTTTAAATGTTAAAGCTCATGATCTAAAACACGGCTACAACAGTCTCTGAAGACTGCATCGTTTTCCTCTTTCAAGTAACTTCAAAGTGAGATACTGTAGCAGCAAACAATAATTTACTCTTATTATTTAATCTTTTTATGGCCGAACATGATTGGAACGTGAGCCAAGACAAATGTGGTTTTATAAGAATGAGTTTAAAAATTCCAACACTTAGAAAAAGGAAAACAGACAGATAGAAGGCACCCACCCCATTATAAACATATGCTAAATAATTTCATCATGTGTGAATCGTGAGAAGCTTATGAAATTTCACAAAACATACACTTAAAGTGAATGTCCACTTCGGAACACCATTTGACATATACAGTACAATGAATCTACATAACTTTGTAAATATAATGTATTGTGCACAGTTCAACAGCCTATATTATAGTCTATTTCCATTCCCAAGTCTGCATGCCTTTAGCGTTGTATCTTAGAACATTACCTGCTTGTTTACTGTCTGCTCAGAGGTTGCTCCGATGAATTGCATTCTGGGAATTATAGTCTTTAAACTAGATGTAGTACAGTACAGTAATATGATGTAAGAAATTACTAAATGTCCCACTATTTTACAGGAGCTCAACTTGTTAAGGTAGTGTACGTCGAGGGTTTCTAATGATGACCAGCAGAACTATAAGTACAGCTCTGGGGTACAATGCTAGCTGGAAGTCAGGATCTGTCAAAATAAGTATATATTGTATCTATATACACTGTAAAATGTTACTTAAATTTTGTGTTATAATGAACCTTGACTAAACATGTAAAGAATATATATTTGGAGCAACTTAGGTCTCGCCCGTCTGTCTATGTATATATAAATGTGTATTTAGATTTATATATTGTATTCTAGCATCAAAACGTAGTACAACCTAGTGGAGGCATCAGACAATTTAAAAAAAAATCAAAAACAAAATCCATTTCAATATTTGTACTTGGTTGACAGCTAAAAAGCAGGAATATATGACTGGGATTAATGGAATGAGAATTTTCATTTGACTAGTGCAATGGATTGGACTACATATAGAATTCTTTACTCCATTTCTACAGTCCTGGCCGAAAGTTATGAGACTGACACAAATTTTGGTTTTCACAAAGTTTGCTGCTTCAGTGTTTTTAGATATTTTAGTCAGATGTTTCTATGGTATACTTAAGTACAATTATAAGGATTTCATACGATTTTTGACAAATACATCAAGTTTATCCAAATACACAATATTTACAGTGTTAACCCTTCTTTTTCAAGACTTCTGCAATTCGCCATGGCATGCTGGATATCATCTTCTTGACCAAATCCTGACTGAGGGCAATCCATTCCCATTCCTGCCTAATTAGTGCTTGGGGTTTATCACAATTTCTATGTTTTTGTTTGTCCACCTGCTTTTTGAGGATTGACCACAGGTTCTCAATGGGATTGGGATCTGCAGAGTTTCCTGGCCATCGACCCAAAATTTCAATGTTTTGTTCACCAAGCCACTTAGTTATCACTTTTGCCTTGTGAAATTGTGATCCATCATGCTGGAAAAAGCATTGTTCATCACCATTGCTCTTGGAGGATGTTTAGATACCATTCTTTATTCATGGAAGTGTTCTTAGACAAAATTGTGAGTTAGCCCACTCCCTTGGGATGCTCAGGATGCTTTACTATTGGTATGACACAGGACTCATGGTAGCGCTCACCTTTTCTTCTCCGGACAATCATTCTTCCAGATGTCCCAAACAGTCTGAAGGTGGCTTCAGCAGAGAAAATAACTTTACCCCAGTTCTCTGCAGTCCAATCCCTGTACTTCCTGCAGAATGTCAGACTGAGTCTGTCCTTGATGTTTTTCTTAAAGAGAAGTGGCTTCCTTGCTGCCCTTCGTGACATTAGGCCAGCCTCCAAAAGCCTTTGCCTCACTGTGCGTGCAGATGCACGGACTCCTGCTTGCTGCCATCCCTGAGCGAGCTCTGCACTGGTGTTGAACCGATCCCGTAGCTGAATCCTCTTTAGGAGACGGTCTTGGAACTGCTGGACTTTCTTGGGTGCCCTAAAGCCTTCTTCACAGCAATTGAACCTCTCTCCTTAAAGTTCCTGATGATCCGACAAATGGCTGATTTAGGGGCAATCTGACAAGCAGCAATGGTCTGGCCTTTAAAGCCCTTTTGGTCCAAAGCAATGCTGACTGCACGCGTTTCCTTGGAGGTAACCATGGTTAACAGAAGAGGATAATCATTTCAAGCACCAGCCCTCTTTTTAAAGCAACCAGTCTGCTCTTATAATTCAATCAGCATGACCGAGTGATATCAGTTGCCTTGTCCTTGTTAACCCTTTATCCTGATCTAACAGGAAGATCACTGAAATTATGTTAGCAGGTCATTTTGTGGCAGGGCTGAAATGCAGTGGAAATGGGGTTTTTGTGATTACGTTAATTTTCATGGCAAGGAATGACTTTCCAATTAATTGCAATTAATCTGATCACTTTTCATAACAATCTACAGTTAATGCAAATTGCCACTATAAAAAGTGAAGCAGCAAACTTTGTGAAAACCCAAATTTGTGTCAGTCTCAAAACTTTTGGCCAGGACCGTAATATTATCCCTAAAACTGGAATAATATGAATAATTTTCTTTATAAAGTTTGGAAGTGCCACACGTCTACCCTCATTCAATATTACTTACTGTTAAATTATCATGGGCACTGCACATGATACCATACTTGTGCGAACATATGCAAATACATTTTTACATGGCATGTAAAAAATATAGTTGTTCTGTATGAGGTGGGATGTTTTTGAGTTTGGATTGTACTTTGATATCACAGTATTGCTGTATTTAGTCTAATTAGAAGCCATTGTTTTACGTTGAAGAGCTTCCTGGAAGTTCAGAGAATGCTCACTATTTAACAGTCGTCTACATGCCTAATTGACATTCTTTACGCTCTGCCTCTTTGAAATGTTCCCCAAGAGAGCGGGCGCTGACAGGATAAAGAGAAACACTCTCACTTTTAGACAAGAGCAGACAAAAATGAGGTAATGGGCACATCACTTCTGCAAGATTTATTGCATGATTTGGACCTGAGAGGGGAAATGCAGTTTGCTACAACTCTTCTCAAAACCTGTTAACCTTGAAGTTAGCAAATATCTTTCTTTATATTATTAATAATTCGTTTCTTAACCTTTGTTAAAGGAAGCAGACATTTTTGTCAAAATAAACCTTAAAATAATGAAAGATTTAGTCTGTCATTACATTTCGTCCCGTCACCGTAACCGGAAAAGCACCTTTTTATGATTCACGATGGGCTGACTTGGGCTATGTTTGAAAAACTATCATCCTTCCCTACATAGCGGTATTAGCGGTTAAGGAGGAGAAAATGTTATGAGTCTCCCTTTAACTTTCCAATATAGTTTGTGTTTCAAATCCTCACCATTTTCCAGATCTTTGCTTGATGTCAGTGAATAGGAAAATTATTTTAATATTCAGAGGCCTAAAACCCATATAAACCTAGTTCTAACTTTACACAACTCTAGTTTGTTACGATGTATCCGTGTAGGCAATCCCCTGTCAGCGATGGGTATCGTCAGTGCATTTCTCTCCGGGCCTCTTTAAAAATCACAATACAATAACTGTTATCTGTTGTTCGTTAGCAAGGCTGGGTTCACACGCTGCGGCAGTGTGGCGCACGGACAAAAAATGGTTTTGAAATGCAGTTATTGACCACACGGTTATTAGAGGTTAAAAACATGTTTTCAATGTGCATCACCTATGAAAACCGTGTGACCAATAACCACATTGCAAAACTGTGGCAATTCGCGGTAAAACACGTGTATGCCTCACCCGAAAAACTGCAGTTTTGGACCGTGTGCCACACTGCTGCAACGCGTAAAACCAGCCTAAAGGAGATAGTTACTTGTAGAATGGATAATATATTTGACCCCTTTAAACTTCTAAAGGAACATATGGAGTATATGTTTGCACAGAACTGCCAACATCTGCTGGAAAGCGAACTACATCCATCGTATTGTACTTCTCCTGAACCAACACATTACACAGGGGTGCATTACATTAGATATTTACACCCTGCTCCATAACTGCAACCAACTTTTGAAGGTTGTTTCAAAACATCATCCTTCACTTTTATATCCTGCTAGTAAAAGCTATGAAAAGCTACAATGAAATAAGGAGACCTTGATCCTTTACTTTTAAGATTTAACGTTACGGCATATTTTTTAGGCAAAATGATAAATTTCAAGTGCAAACAGCCAACATATCAACATCCATTGCAGGAGACACGTCTGAGGTCATGTTTATTAGCACGTAATGTATGCTATGGAGAATTTCCCAACAGAAATGATGGCAGTGTGAGCATAGACCTGGAAAAGGATTGATAATAATGAATAACAAATGTTTTCAATCAATAAGTAAAACAAGACCCCGACCCTCTGTCTGATCTCTGGTCTAAAAGCGAATGAAGTCAGAGCATGCAAATAGTTAATAAAACACCGCAGCTGTTATACATTACTAAAGCCCAACGCACCTTTCATATTTCTCCTATCTACATAGAACTGCTGTGAGTGAAATTATATTTTTATTATATAAAGTGTTATAGTCGTTACGGCATACGTTGCTGACATCTCTCTAGAACATGGCATCACTGTCTGACTGGCAGGGGATCGACTGCTGTGACCCCTGCCAATTAAATTATTAGAATAAAGTGGCAGTGGAGCTAGAAGAGAACCATGCTCCTTCATCTACTTACAGCTCCACTCGTAGGCCGCATGATTAAACCATTATAGTCAATGACTGATCATGAAGCCTACAAGAAAAGCCTATCAGAACCCCCACTAGAGATGAAGGGGCACAGCGCTTCCCAGCTGCCACTTCTTTCTAGCGCTAGGACCCCCCACAATCTGATATTTATGAAACACAAAGCACCGAATGGGTATGTATATGAGGCAAAAAAGATACCATGAAATGACTATATAAGTAACAAACAATTATATTTATTTAAAGTTAATACACCACATAAATAATAAAAACATTTAAAAATAACATAAAAATGCTAAACAAGAATCACTAGGAGGGGGGGCCACCCTGATAAGTGGCAAACAATAGAAACCCCCACTCACCCACCTAAACCCCTCAATATGCGTTCTATATATGAGACATGTAGCAAAGAAATGTTGCATCAAACCAGCACATCCTAGTCCTGAATGATGAGGGGAAAAGGGGTTTTTAAGCCCCACGCGTATCGCCCCAATGTGGCTTCCTCAGGGGTTAATTTGTGCGTAAGAATGTGGTCATATTATATAATGTGGCATATTATATAAATATATGACCTTATATATTATATAAGGTCATATATACTACGTTTTAGTAATTAGTGCAATAGTATGCACCCTCGGGCGCACTTACCCCCCTCAATGCTATCAAGGCCTGAGGAAGACGCTAGTACAGCGTTGAAACGCGTAGCCTTAATGTTTCAATAAATATCTATTCATATATCTCCTTATCTATTATCATTGATTATCCATAACAGCCACGCAGCAGCGCCCCATAGGATCCTCCCTTTTTTTCCACTATTTTCCCTATGTTTCTCTGCTAAGGGCACAGGACTACTTCACCGCATCAATGGGAGAATGGATGGAGCCATGTACCGTCAAATCCTGAGTGACAACCTCCTTCCCTCCACCAGGACATTAAAAAGGGCTCGTGGCTGGGTCTTCCAGCACGACAATGACACGAAACATACAGCCAAGGCAATAAAGTAGTGGCTCAAAAAGAAGCACATTAAGGTCATGGAGTGGCCTAGCCAGTCTCCAGAACTTAAACCCATCGAAAACTTATGGAGGGAGCTGAAGATCCGAGTTGCCAAGCGACATCCTCGAAATCTTAATGATTTACAGATGATCTGCAAAGAGGAGTGGGCCAAAATTCCATCTAACATGTGTGCAAACCTCATCATCAACTACAAAAAAGTCTGACTGCTGTGCTTGCCAACAAGTGTTTTGCCACCAAGTATTAAGTCTTGTTTGCCAAAGGGATCAAATACTTATTTCTCTGTGCACAATGCAAATAAATATATATAATTTTGACAATGTGATTTTCTGTTTTTTTTTTAATATAACCTATCTCTCACTGGTAAAATTAACCTAGCCTAAAAATTCTAGACTGTTCATGTCTTTGACAGTGGGCAAACTTACAAAATCAGCAAGGGATCAAATACTTATTTCCTTCACTGTATATGTACAGTGTATAAAAACCCCTTTTCCCCTCATGATTCAGGACTAGGATGTGCTGGTTTGATGCAACATTTCTTTGCTACATGTCTAATACATAGAACGCATATTGAGGGGTTTAGGTGGGTGAGTGGGGGTTTCTATTGTTTGCCACTTATCAGGGTGGCCCCCCCTCCTAGTGATTCTTGTTTAGCATTATTATGTTATTTTTAAATGTTTTTATTATTTATGTGGTGTATTAACTTTAAATAAATATAATTGTTTGTTACTTATATAGTCATTTCATGGTATCTTTTTTGCCTCATATACATACCCATTCGGTGCTTTGTGTTTCATACTGTGGTTTTCAGGGTATGTGGCAATATTTATACAGTGCCCGCCGGTGATTTATATAATCTGATATTTATGGCATATGCCATCAATGACTTTAGTAAGATAATGCCTTTAATTGTTTGTATATAAATATTAAAGGAGTTATCTGGTTATCCGGTTCTTTCAAATTGATGACCTATCTATAGGATATTAAATTGGTATGAGTCCGACTCTCGACACCCATGCCGATCTGTTGAAGAGGCCGCGGTTCTCCAGCAAGCACCACATCCCCGTCATTGATTGCCAGGCACAGCTACGAATTTTTTAGTAGCGATTGTGCTCGGTATTACAGCTAACTACAGCTTTGTACCATTTAAGTAAATTGGACTGAGCTGTAATACCATGCACTTCCGTGAATAAAAGTACAGAGTTATAGAAATAATGAAGAAGACGCGACTCTCGCCGGAGTGCCGTGATCCCTACTAATAGCTGATTGGTAGGAGTGCCCAGGCAGCCCCCTAATATTGATGACGTATCATAAGTATAGGCCATCAATTATTTAACTAAATGGATGAACCCTTTAAGACTTTTTGCAACTTGGACTGTAAGAATCTTGTTTTATCATGGAACAAGACGGTAGTTGTCAATGTAAAGAAAGATTAGCTGCTACCAGGGCTGGATTTTTTATTAGGCACAAGAGGCAGTGCATAATGGTCTTCTAGTGGTCTAGCTGTTTTAAGGGCATTACTGTACAGTGCCAGGTGTAAAGACCGCTCCCGTGATACAGTGGGAAACACTGCACTAGACATTTACCAGAATGTAAATTATGAGCGAAAACTCTGTTGAATAACCAGCAAAGAATGATGGGATATTTCTGCAGTCTCTGGGCCAGCCATTATTAGACATATAGTTACCCACTCTATTGCCTCCAGTCAGTGAATTCTACAAGCCACAGAGCCTATACTGCAATGGAACTGAAAAATTCAATTTTTCAGCATACTTAATTGGCCTTGGCCATTTAACATCTGATTTAATCATACAGTTATTTTTAAGATTAGGGTGCAAACTGCACCTAAAGGGGTTTTCTCATTCACAGCATATGCTATAGGTAAGCAAGCTCGCTCGACTATTCCTGTAATTCCCATACACTTCCATCTATTAGTCAACTGAATGCAGTGGCTGCCTCACTTAGTGGGAAAACAGTCAAGGGACCCCTATTCTCCCGATAGGTGACGTCCCTGAGGTGGTACATCAGCTTATCACACAATTATGGCATATCCTGGGAAAAATGCATAGGACGATTAAAAAAACTCGTTGATACACCATGCATTAATAAAATCATAGCATTAGCTCTATAGCACACAGGTATTTTTCTTGTTACCCCAAATATTTTTGATACTAGAGACAGAAAAAGAGTATTTATAGATTGTAGGGTTGCTAAATGCATCTTTAGAACCCTAGGTTATATTTTTGTTTTACATCGGCTACAGTACTTTTAACCCGTTAGTGACCGCCAATACGCCTTTTAACGGCGGCCACTAACGTTCTATATTCTGATGCATGTGCCTTTTTACGGCACTGCATCAGGATAAAGTAAACAGAGCAGGGAGTGTCAAATCTCCCTGCTCTCAGCTGCTAGAGGCAGCTGAGGGCTGGGAGCGTCCCTGCTCTGCCGGGTGAGATCGATATTAGTATCGATCTCACCCGTTTAACCCTTCAGATGCGGTGCGCAATAGCGTGCACCGCATCTGAGTGATTTTGGAGAGAGGGAGGGAGCTCCCTCTCTCTCCCACCGACACCCGGCGATACGATCGCCGAGTGTCTGTGTCTCTAATGGCAGCCGGGGGCCTAATAAAGGCCCCCAGGTCTGCCTGGAGCGAATGCCTGCTAGATCATGCCGGAGGCATGACCTAGCAGATGCCTGGCCGTTTTAAACGGACAGGCAGTAATACACTGCAATACAAAAGTATTGCAGTGTATTAAAATAGCGATCGGAGAATCGCATATTATAGTCCCCTAATGGGACTAGTAAAAAAGTAAAAAAAAAGTTTAATAAAGTTAATGAAAAAAAAAATGTGAAAAAAAATGAAAAACCCAGCTTTTCCCCTTACACAATGCTTTACTATTAAAAAACCTAAATAAAGTAAAAAAGTTACACATATTTGGTATCGCCGCGTCCGTAACGACCCCGACTATAAATCTATAACATTATTTAACCCGCATGGTGAATGCCGTAAAAAATGTAATAAAAAACTATGGAAAAATTGCTGTTTTCAGTGAATCCTGACTTTAAAAAAATGTTATAAAAAGTGATCAAAAAGTCGCATCTACTCAAAAATGGTACCAATAAAAACTACAAGTCTTCCCGCAAAAAAAAAGTCCTCATACAACCGCATCGGCGAAAAAATGAAAACGTTACGGCTCTTCAAATATGGAGACACAAAAACAAATAATTTTGAAAAAAAAGCGTTTTTACTGTGTAAGTAGTAAAACATACAAAAACTATACAAATTTGGTATCGTTGCAATCGTAACAACCCGCTGAATAAAGTTATGGTGTTATTTATATCACACGGTAAACGCCGTTGATTTAAGACGCGAAAAAGAGTGGCGAAATTTCAGGTTTTTTTCTATTCCCCCCCAAAAAAAAGTTAATAAAAGTTAATCAATAAATAATATGTCCCCCAAAATGGTGCTATTAAAAAGTACAACTTGTCCCGCAAAAAACAAGACCTTATACAGCTATGTCGACGCAAAAATAAAAGAGTTATAGCTCTTGGAATGCGACGATGGAAAAACGTAAAAAATGGCTTGGTCATTAAGGTCTAAAATAGGCTGGTCATTAAGGGGTTAAAATACTTACTTCTGCCTCAGTCTGATGTATGCAGATGACAAATTGTTCCAGGCTTCGGCATTCTGGAATAAAATATAAATAAAGGAGATATAAAATCCAGGAAATAATTTGTCATGATAAGTGTTTCCTTTCATCCCTGTGAATGTGACCCAAACGGCATAAAATATCACACCTATCTTATATGAAGCATTCAAATCAACTATGTACGGTCAAAACTAGAAGATGGCTCGGCATTTCATGCATTCAGTGTCTCATGGGATGTGTGAAAAGTTCAGAAGATAATGGTGCCCTCTTGTAGTTGTGGAGCACTTAAAGACTTACTAAGAAATGATGATTGTGAACCTCTACTTTACAGGACTGTATATGCTAGTGGAGCTTCCACATTACATGTATAAACATAATACTGCAGAATATTTTAGCAAAAATAAACACATTTGATGTATGAACCTTAAAGGAAAATAGGCACAGGATTACATCATATTTCTGCATCAAGGTGCCAAGATTCTGGTCATGTCTATTTTTCTTCTTTATTGCAAACATACCTGTCCCTACTAACTTTATCATTTCCATTGGCTTATCACAGCCAAGCCCTTTTGTTTGAGAGCCGCCATAGGGATCAGCTGATCGTGGGGGGACGGCTCCTGAGACCCCTGGCAAATTGCTTTTTTTGACAGGAAAGAAGTGGCTTGCTCTTTATTTCCCCTGTAAATGTACTATTACATGACAGCCATTTAAATAACTGCCCATCCCTGGCTGTAATACATGGATGGCTCGAGTCTGCCTGAGTGAGAGCTGCTGTTTGTCAGTGTCTCTCCACTCTGTCTTTATGCGCTATTAGGCACCCTCCTCTGAGTCAAAGTTTGTCCTAATGGGAACACCCTTCAACACTACCATCAACTACCCAAACACAAATATTTTTCATTGATCCTATGGGGGCTTAAAAACTCAATTAGGTCCTTCTCAGTGTATATAGGGCGGAGACCCTCATTTCTTTCCTAAGTCTATCAGTCGGAGTGGAAAGCGCCTTCAAAGGGCATCTCTTGCTCTGCATTACCCAGCATCTCTCTGTATTGCATGACATCCCATTCATTTCAATGGGCACCATATAATGCTTCACTTTTCTTATGGTAATTCTGCAGGGTTAAAGCCGCCAACCCCTTTAAATTCCTACTTCTTAAATGATCTTCACCACTACTGCTACTTCATGGATATTCACCACTGGACCAGCACTGTGGTCTATTTGGCACGGATTAAAATTGACAATTGAATTATATTTAATGGGTGCAGGTTTATGGGACCCTACTTACAGTTATTAAAGGGGTAAGAAATGTCACAGAATCAAAGAAGGAAAAAAAAAAGATGATATAGGTTTTGCATGAAAAGAAGGCAATTTTAATTATTACTTAAAAGACCGGAGTGCCAATTATCAACTCATCCAGTAAAAAGGAAAAAAGGTCGGAGAAATCCAAGGGCGCAGCCGTATAAGGATGAGATACTTTAATTGTACATGTAACAACAACAAAATACTGTGTTTCGAAGCCGTACCGGCCTCTTCGTCAGGTCAAAGTACAAGTGATTATTCAGAGAAGATTCACTGTTTATATAACCCAGAGAAACCGGATAACTACCGGGTCAGGTTAAAGGTCAGAGCAGGGGGCGGGTTACGGCAAAACACTGTGATCACAATAAACATACAAAAAGATTTCAAATACATAAAAATACAGAGGATGTGTTAAAAAATAAATTAGTTATACCTAAAAGACACTAGTTGGTCCAAACTAAAAAAGAACATAAGAAAAAGACCATTCAAAAAGATGTTACTAAGATACTCCTTATTTACGCTAACTGAAACATTGAAGAAAATCATAAGGAGAGATATTCCTATAAAATAGCTCACTTAGAGGATCACATCCCATGTCTGAAGACACTGTATATATATCTAAAAACATGATTAACTTAAATTGTGGTCATACTTAATCAAAAAACATTATATTGTCGTTCTTGTATTTTTGTATTTGTATGTTGTTGTCATAGAGACATACCGCTTATTAGGGCCATAAAAAGAGGAACAGGGGAGATCAAAAAGGGAAAGAAACTACTGTAAATCGTTCAAAAAATATATAATAATGAATATGAGTACATAAGAGGGGTTATAAAAATGTATTTAAAAAATGACGTATATTCTATTTTATACATTATATATTAAAAAAGGTTGATTATATTCATCTGTTTGTCATAAGAATATATGTACTACGAGACGCGTTAAATGATAGTCTCGTTTAGTTCATTCAGACCTACCGGTTTTAGTGTTTTTAATTTGTAGATCCAAAATATTTCTTTTTTACAGAGAACATTAAAACAATCTGGATGGCTTTCTAAAATTTGATCAATTGGGGTAATAGTAAAACATGCAAAGTTACCCTCATGTGCTACAGTACAATGTCTAGAGACACTATGGAGCAGAAATTTCTTTTTACAGTTAAACCTATGTTTATTCAGTCTACAATGTAGTGGCTGAATTGTCCTACCTACATATTGGACACCACAAATACAATTTATTAAATATATCACAAAGCTGGATAGGCAATTTAAACTTGCTTCAATATTAAATATTTTTTCTGTTTGCTGTGATCTAAATGTATAGGTTTCGTCCGTAATTGATTTACAGCATAGACACCTACTTTGTCCACATTTAAAACTCCCCTTTTTAGGCAGTGGGTTACGTAGTTGTATTTTTTGTACCGAATCACTTTTTAATTTCGACAGATTCACCCGACTTGGAGCCAGAATATTTTTTATAGTTCTAGCTCTTTTGAACGTAACTTTGGGTTTGAAAGGTAGAATTTTTTGTAGAAAAGGGTCAGTTTACAGTACATGCCAATGTCTGTTCAATATATCTCCTATTTTCTTGTGTGATATATTATACTATGTAATAAAATTAAAACCAAAGGTATTATTCTCATTAATATGTTCTTGGGGGACTCTTCTAGTTTGTAATTCATTATTAGTACATTTTGGTAAGCAATCCTCTTGGGATAGTATAGAGGTCTTTTTGTAGGCATCGGTTAATAATGTATCCGGATACCCTTTGTTTTTAAAACGTTTATATAATATTTTACTTTGTTTCTTAAAATCATATCCAAGGGTACAGTTTTTCCTAATCCTCTTATATTGGCTGTATGGAATATTCTTGAGACATTTAGAGTAATGACCACTGTTAAAGTTTAAATAGCTATTAGTGTCTACTTTCTTGAAAAAATTACGTGTTATATCACCTGAGGAGGTAATTGTCAAGTCAAGATAATCAATTTCTTTTTCTTGAATATTGAAGGTAAAATTGATGCCCCATAGATTTTCATTTAGTGAATTGCAAAAATTGATTGCACTTACTAAATTACCATTCCATATAAAGATCAGATCGTCTATGTATCTTTTGTATAGAAGAATATGATTCATAGCCCAAGGATAATTCCATATGAATTGATCCTCAAAAGCGCCCATAAAAATATTGGCGTAGCTAGGTGCTACCCCGGTGCCCATCGCTGTGCCTTTCACTTGGTGATAAATATTATTATCAAAAGAAAAGATGTTATTTTTTAAGATAAATTCCATAATCTCAAGATAAAATTTAATTTGTAATGGCTGGAGATCATTGTCTTTTTCAAACATATTTTTAAGTTTTCTCAAACCTAGAGAGTGCTCAATATTACTATATAATGCACTCACATCCAAAGTAATCAAAAGTGGATTACTTTTAGGCGAAATTAGGCGAAGTTCATTGATAAGCTGTGTCGAATCTTTCAAAAAACTTGGCAAGGTTACAACATATTTTTGCATAATTAAATCTAGATAGTGAGACAAATGACAAGTGGGTGACTGGATGCCAGAGATAATAGGTCTCCCAGGGGGATTTTTGGGGTCCTTATGTATTTTCGGTAAATGATAATAGAATGGTAGATTAGTGTTTTTTGGAGTAAGGTAATTTCTTTCATTTTTATTAAGAATTTTATCTGAAAACGCTTGGTCTATCAATAGTCTAAGGTTTTTGTTGATGTTATCAATAGGATTGTAGTCAAGACAGATATAATAATTCGTGTCTGACAAAATATTTGTAACTTCATTGAAATAATCCAAGGTATTCTTGATTACTGTGCCACCACCCTTATCTGCAGATCTTATTACAATTTATGTATTTTCTTTAAGGTTTTTAAGAGCTCGTTTTTCACTAAAAGATAAATTGTTTTTATGTGGGAGATATTATGATTCTAGATCTTCCAAGTCTCTACCCACCAAATGATAAAAAGTGTTGATAAAATTGCCCTGATGAGCTACAGGATAAAACTTAGAAGGTGCTTTTAAAACAGTATGTTTAAAAATCGGGGGTGATTCATTCTGTTGGGTGTTATTTGGATCAATTTGATCTTTACCAACCAGTGACTTATGGGATGTTAGTTGAAAATGTCTCTTTAGTGTTAGTTTCCTAATAAAGCGATGTAGATCAATAAATAAATTGAACCCATTTATTCCAGAAGTAGGGCAAAAAGAAAGACCTTTTTCAAGGAGGGAGATTTCAGATTCGTTTAAAATATGATCAGAAAGGTTAAAAATAGATATAAGAGGTAAATGTGGAAGAGGGGGGACTTTTACTCCCTTTTTCTTTTTGCCTCCCCGGGTTCCTCTATAATGTTTTTTCTTTTTTTCGGGCGAAAAAAATCGCTTATAGCTAGCTGTTGGGAGTTTGAGAAGGGTAGTGTCTCTAAAAAAGAAGATGATGAGGAAGGAGAGGGAGAAGAGGGAGAGGAGGGAGACAGGGTGTTAACTGAAGGTCTAGGAACTCTTTCTCCTAAAGGTGTAGTACATATCGCCGGGGTTAGAAAAGGGACCGACATGGTAGAACCTTTTTTAGTGTTATCAATAATAGTCGTAGCTTTAGAGGAAATAGAAGGGTCCGAAGAGAATATTTCCCTATTATCATATTCTTTGTTAATTACAGTATTGGACAGTATATCCTCGGAGGTGTCATGTGTTGTTAATATAGACAGATCCATATCTCCATCTGGTATAGAAACTTGGACTTGCTCATTAGATTTTTTTAAATCATGAATAGGAGTAGAAAACGTGTCTTTATTAATAGTATCTTTTTTATTATTAATATTTTGTATGTTGCTATGAAACCTTGTGGCATTTTTTCTGACAAGGGACACTTACATCATTTCAATCTCCCCTTCTCATTACCTCGAGAACTGTAAGATATGGATCATTTTCTACATAGAAAGGAATCCAGAGACCAACTGGTTCAGAAACTCACAGCAAGTACTGTATACAACCGCCCTGAGAATTTACCTGTACCCACATTTAGCAATGAGGATACGGAAATCATGTTTGATTTAATTAAAGATCTTGAAGATTTTTCGAGGGTGGAAATGCAACACCATATTGATGTAATTTTCCTTACTATCTGTCAGAAAAAATATCCCCGAGGGGTCTACGTATGCCCTTTCTATCTACCTTCAAAGACGACCCGACTTTTACTTTGGACTGGGAGTCTTTTATGGAGGAATGTACAAAGGGGATGATGAATAGATTATTGATTAAGAGACAAGAATTATGTGAGACACTAACACTCAAAATAGAAAATATAATAGAATCACTTAAGTTATATTCCCTACATCATGATTTTCATACTATAAATCACAAGATTACTAATCGCATATTTAGATTAGAACAGGATCTTATTGAAAGAAAGGCAATCAAATTGGCAAGGGATAGATTGGACTATCTTTCCAATCAGATTAGAACCTGGAGTAAACCTGTATTACAACTTCAAAATAAAAATGCAGATACCTTGAAAAGTATTCAGCAACGAATAATACCTACTTTAACATCAAGCACAAATATAAATAAAAATGAGGAATTAAGAACAGCCTATAATAAATCAAATAGACTGTTCTTGAATAGTAAATACACCAGATCTAACAAAAAAACGAAACAATTAAGCAATGGGCCTGCCACAAGGTTTCATAGCAACATACAAAATATTAATAATAAAAAACATACTATTAATAAAGACACGTTTTCTACTCCTATTCATGATTTAAAAAAATCTAATGAGCAAGTCCAAGTTTCTATACCAGATGGAGATATGGATCTGTCTATATTAACAACACATGACACCTCCGAGGATATACTTCCCAAAACTGTAATTAACATCGAACACGATAATAGGGAAATATTCTCTTCGGACCCTTCTATTTCCTCTAAAGCTACGACTATTATTGATAACACTAAAAAAGGTTCTACCATGTCGGTCCCTTTTCTAACCCCGGCGATATGTACTACACCTTTAGGAGAAAGAGTTCCTAGACCTTCAGTTAACACCCTGTCTCCCTCCTCTCCCTCTTCTCCCTCTCCTTCCTCATCATCTTCTTTTTTAGAGACACTACCCTTCTCAAACGCCCAACAGCTAGCTATAAGCAATTTTTTTCGCCCGAAAAAAAGAAAAAACATTATAGAGGAACCCGGGGAGGCAAAAAGAAAAAGGGAGTAAAAGTCCCCCCTCTTCCACATTTACCTCTTATATCTATTTTTAACCTTTCTGATCATATTTTAAACGAGTCTGAAATCTCACTCCTTGAAAAAGGTCTTTCTTTTTGCCCTACTTCTGGAATAAATGGGTTCAATTTATTTATTGATCTACATCGCTTTATTAGGAAACTAACACTAAAGAGACATTTTCAACTAACATCCCATAAGTCACTGGTTGGTAAAGATCAAATTGATCCAAATAACACCCAACAGAATGAATCACCCCCGATTTTTAAACATAATGTTTTAAAAGCACCTTCTAAGTTTTATCCTGTAGCTCATCAGGGCAATTTTATCAACACTTTTTATCATTTGGTGGGTAGAGACTTGGAAGATCTAGAATCATAATATCTCCCACATAAAAACAATTTATCTTTTAGTGAAAAACGAGCTCTTAAAAACCTTAAAGAAAATACATAAATTGTAATAAGATCTGCAGATAAGGGTGGTGGCACAGTAATCCAGAATACCTTGAATTATTTCAATGAAGCTACAAATATTTTGTCAGACACTAATTATTATATCTGTCTTGACTACAATCCTATTGATAACATCAACAAAAACCTTAGACTATTGATAGACCAAGCGTTTTCAGATAAAATTCTTAATAAAAATGAAAGAAATTACCTTACTCCAAAAAACACTAATCTACCATTCTATTATCATTTACCGAAAATACATAAGGACCCCAAAAATCCCCCTGGGAGACCTATTTCTCTGGCATCCAGTCACCCACTTGTCATTTGTCTCACTATCTAGATTTAATTATGCAAAAATATGTTGTAACCTTGCCCAGTTTTTTGAAAGATTCGACACAGCTTATCAATGAACTTCGCCTAATTTCGCCTAAAAGTAATCCACTTTTGATTACTTTGGATGTGAGTGCATTATATAGTAATATTGAGCACTCTCTAGGTTTGAGAAACCTTAAAAATATGTTTGAAAAAGACAATGATCTCCAGCCATTACAAATTAAATTTTATCTTGAGAGTATGGAATTTATCTTAAAAAATAACATCTTTTCTTTTGATAATAATATTTATCACCAAGTGAAAGGCACAGCGATGGGCACCAGGGTAGCACCTAGCTACGCCAATATTTTTATGGGCGCTTTTGAGGATCAATTCATATGGAATCATCAGTGGCTATGAATCATATTCTTCTATACAAAAGATACATAGACGATCTGATCTTTATATGGAATGGTAATTTAGTAAGTGCAATCAATTTTTGCAATTCACTAAATGAAAATCTATGGGGCATCAATTTTACCTTCAATATTCAAGAAAAAGAAATTGATTATCTTGACTTGACAATTACCTCCTCAGGTGATAAGTTTATAACACGTAATTTTTTCAAGAAAGTAGACACTAATAGCTATTTAAACTTTAACAGTGGTCATTACTCAAAATGGCTCAAGAATATTCCATACAGCCAATATAAGAGGATTAGGAAAAACTGTACCCTTGGATGTGATTTTAAGAAACAAAGTAAAATATTATATAAACGTTTTAAAAACAAAGGGTATCCGGATACATTATTAACCGATGCCTACAAAAAGACCTCTATACTATCCCAAGAGGATTGCTTACCAAAATGTACTAATAATGAATTACAAACTAGAAGAGTCCCCCAAGAACATATTAATGAGAATAATACCTTTGGTTTTAATTTTATTACACAGTATAATATATCACACAAGAAAATAGGAGATATATTGAACAGACATTGGCATGTACTGCAAACTGACCCTTTTCTACAAAAAATTCTACCTTTCAAACCGAAAGTTACGTTCAAAAGAGTTAGAACAATAAAAAATATTCTGGCTCCAAGTCGGGTGAATCTGTCGAAATTAAAAAGTGATTCGGTACAAAAAATACAACTACGTAACCCACTGCCTAAAAAGGGGAGTTTTAAATGTGGACAAAGTAGGTGTCTATGCTGTAAATCAATTACGTACGAAACCTATACATTTAGATCACAGCAAACAGAAAAAATATTTAATATCGAAGCAAGTTTAAATTGCCTATCCAGCTTTGTGATATATTTAATAAATTGTATTTGTGGTGTCCAATATGTAGGTAGGACAATTCAGCCACTACATTGTAGACTGAATAAACATAGGTTTAACTGTAAAAAGAAATTTCTGCTCCATAGTGTCTCTAGACATTGTACTGTAGCACATGAGGGTAACTTTGCATGTTTTACTATTATCCCAATTGATCAAATTTTAGAAAGCCATCCAGATCGTTTTAATGTTCTCTGTAAAAAAGAAATATTTTGGATCTACAAATTAAAAACACTAAAACCGGTAGGTCTGAATGAACTAAACGAGACTATCATTTAACGCGTCTCGTAGTACATATATTCTTATGACAAACAGATGAATATAATCAACCTTTTTTAATATATAATATATAAAATAGAATATACGTCATTTTTTAAATACATTTTTATAACCCCTCTTATGTACTCATATTCATTATTATATATTTTTTGAACGATTTACAGTAGTTTCTTTCCCTTTTTGATCTCCCCTGTTCCTCTTTTTATGGCCCTAATAAGCGGTATGTCTCTATGACAACAACATACAAATACAAAAATACAAGAACGACAATATAATGTTTTTTTGATTAAGTATGACCACAATTTAAGTTAATCATGTTTTTAGATATATATACAGTGTCTTCAGACATGGGATGTGATCCTCTAAGTGAGCTATTTTATAGGAATATCTCTCCTTTAGCGTAAATAAGGAGTATCTTATTAACATCTTTTTGAATGGTCTTTTTCTTATGTTCTTTTTTAGTTTGGACCAACTAGTGTCTTTTAGGTATAACTAATTTATTTTTTAACACATCCTCTGTATTTTTATGTATTTTAAATCTTTTTGTATGTTTATTGTGATCAGTGTTTTGCCGTAACCCGCCCCCTGCTCTGACCTTTGACCTTTAACCTGACCCGGTAGTTATCCGGTTTCTCTGGGTTATATAAACAGTGAATCTTCTCTGAATAATCACTTGTACTTTGACCTGACAAAGAGGCCGGTACGGCTTCGAAACAAAGTATTTTGTTGTTGTTACATGTACAATTAAAGTATCTCATCCTTATACGGCTGCGCCCTTGGATTTCTCCGACCTTTTTTCCTTTTTACTGGATTCGTTCAGCGGATTTTGTGTACTCCAAATCTCCGGATCGGGAACTGTGGCTGCAACCGGCTCTGATAAGGGCACCTTTGAATACACCTTTTGGGATGTTGTGCTCCTAGCATAACATCACCAGGTCAGTATATTTGACCCCTTTTCTTTTTCCTCCATACAGATTAAGGCACGATGTGCGCTTTGTTTTTACTTTTATCTCCATAGCGGAATTATCAACTCATAACCCTGAAGACCTCTAAATGAGGTGGCAAAAGAAAACAATAAAAAGCCCTGTACACTTCGCTTTTAGATATATAAACCAATAATCTAAAGGTGAAACAAAGGAAAATTTCTGGAGGCACATTTAAGATCTCAGATCAGACAAGTATTAACTTTAACTTTATGTCATCATTGGATGAACATCAATAGGATCTGTTTTCTCATGCAAGTAAATGTACTTCTGTGACCGATTTTAAGGATTAGTTTGGTTTTTAAAGTAAAAAATTCAGAATAAGAAAGAAGTGACTTGATCATTTTTCACTTGGCTACTATGAACACAATCCCAGCCAAAGGTATATTCCTATATTTACATACATGACCCTGATCAAGTCCTGAGTATCACAAGCAATAATATTTTTTAGGGAAGATATGATATAATACTTTTTAACGGAGAGTAGATATGACTTTTAATAACAGATTGTCTGTAAACTGCACATGAGGCATCGACACGGGCTTTGTAAAAATATTTAACCGTTCATATGATGAAATGGAGAAATATGAAGGAATTACAAATTGGCCGAAGAAGACACAAAAATTAAATATTTTTACCAGAATTACATTTTCTGGGTTTGTGTTAACTAAGAACCAATTATGGGACATTGATATCTAAAACGCTGTGCTTTGTTGAGTATTACAAGGTATTTTTAGACTGCACTGTGCGGCACCAGTCATCTCATTCATTTTAGCTTCTGTCATTGTGAAGTAAATTGCTTTAGTGAAAAGCAGAAATCCATTTAATCAATCAGACTGAATAAATATAACTAAATGTTTCAGCGTTTTGATTCAACTACAAAAAGGTAGCAGAACAGATTGTTGGTTCCCAAAGAAGGAACGTAACTGAGGGGGGGGGGGAACGACAGGCGGGGCATGTGCCCGGGTGCAACTAACGGGGAAGGAGGGGGGACGCCAGGACCCAACCGTCCATGACGGTGGCGCCACTGAAACCACCCCCTCCTAGGGATATGAGCTGAATGGCCGGGTACGTTCCGTGACCGGCCATTCAGCGACTTTAAACCACGCAAGCGGCGGGATTACTTCTTTGCATCTATGAAAGGCGCTGATTGACAGGGCAGAATGGCTTGCCCTGTCAATCAGCGCCTTTCAATGGGGCAAGTGGATAACGTCATCGCGCCGCTCGCGTCGTTCAACCCCAACAGACCTGCTCAGAAGAGAGCAGGTCTGCATTGCCCTCGGACAGCGCGGGAACGGGATTAAGGTAGGTATGTAAATTATTTTTTTTTTCATCCTAGTGAAAATGTGAGTGGCACTATCTACAGGGGGGGCTATATACAGGGTGACTATATGTGGAGCACTATAGGGGGAGCTATAGGTGAGGCACTATATACAGGTGTGGGCTATATGTGGAGCATAAATTTATAGGGGGAGATATATGTAGGGCACTATCTACAGGGGTGGGCTATATGTTGGACACTATATACAAGGGTTGGCTATATCTACAGGGGGGTATATACAGGAGTGGGCTATATGTGGAGCACTATAGGGGGACCTATATGTGAGGCACTATATACAGGGGTGGGCTATATGTGGAGCACTATTTATAGGGGGAGATATATGTAGGGCACTATCTACAGGGGTGGGCTATATGTTGGACACTATATACGGGGGTGGGCTATATGTAGAGCATTATCTACAGGGGAGCTGTATGTGGGGCACTATCTACAGGGGTGAGCTGTATGTGGGGCACTATCTACAGAGGCTCTATTGGAGTCGCTATCTACAGGGGGATCTATGTAGGGCACTACCTACAGAGGGCACTATCTACAGGGGGCACGGTGTGTGTGACACAGTGTATGGTGCGATTATAATTAGAGGTGCAGTGTATGGCGCTATTATATTTAGGGGTACAGTGTGTGCCATCATGAGAACTTTATCTTCATTTATAGGTGCAGAAATGTTTGAAAAGTGAGAAGCTGAAGACATCTGAGCGGCAAACTGCAGAAATGGGCTGTGGCTAGGAAAAGTCGTCATAGAGGTCTGGACCGGATGGAGAAGAAAAGAGAAAAAGAACAACTAGAATCTGACGTTACCCGTGAGTCACTTAATGTCAATGTTTATTCTGCTTCTAATCTGTACTGTAGTCACTGTATGGTCTGCAGCGAGAGGATGGGTGGTATTATTTTTTTTTTGTGAAACGGCATCTCTCAGCATATCCTTACCATTGTTTTGGCCATGCTGGGAGCTGTATACAATTTAGTGCAAACCTATATGGCAGGGGTTGCACTAAATTGTGCTGGTGTTGCATTTATGTACTGATCTTGGATCTGGTGTTGTATACATTGACTGAGCTTGGTTCTGGTACTGTATATATACATATATATATATATATATATATATATATATATATATATATATTGAGCTTTGTTCTTGTGCTGTATTTATGTACTGAGCTTGGTACTGGTGCTGTATATATGTATTGAGCTTGCTTCTGGTGCTGTATATAGAACTATATTGCTTGTGAAATGTACAAATGGTTTTATGCTCGAGTCACACCAAGAAAAAAGACATTTCACTGATTGGTAGAAAAAACAAACATGGCGAGAAGGAAGGAGATGTCGGGAAAGAGGTTCGAGGTGGGCCCAAACTGAACCTTTGCCCCGGGTGCTGGAGAACCTAGCTACGCCTCTGCCCAAAGAGACACTGGTTTATTGCCACACCAAGCCCAATGACAGTCTATCTAGAAGAAACCAGGTCCAAGTGCCAACTGGACAGCAACACACTCTCCCAAGACTCAATTACAAACATTCATTTGTTGCAGAATGAAGAAAGACAAACTGTACATCTTGGCAAAATTATTCATACTCCTCAAACAAATGATAGAATGCGTGTCACCTAGTGCTCCACCATAATATCACCTGATGTTTCTGCAATCTGTTAGAAAAATGCTAATTTTTTGAGAGATAAAAACATATTACCTTGGATCTTAAAAGGAGAAATCCATCCTAAATCTTTTGACTTGTCATTGAGCTTGGAGCAACACAGATTTCCAGGAAAAGAAGACTATGGTACCCTACAGAGCGCCCAAAACTCTTAGGCAGAGTTGACAGATGAGGTACTGATTTTTGAAAGCTCTTTGGTTAGAATGTCGTGTCAGAGACTTCCTTTGACACAAAGCTCTAAGCACAAAGGCTTGGGTGCGCTATAGCTCAAGACACTCACTCATGTTTTATGTTCTGACATATCTCTATCATGTCTTAATTTTGGGTAAATTTCCCTTTTAAATAAATGTAGGGAACTTTACTTACATCAGGCTCCAGGGAGACACAACGCTGAAAAGCTCTTGCAGCCCCCTCATATCCTTGTAGGGTGATATAGGCACAGCCCAATGAAAACCATACTCCAAGCTGTAAAGTCAAAATAGGGTAGAAATTTAGACATCGTAACTGAAGGACTCTCTGTTTGCAACCTTCCTACATATTGTAATATACTGGGAAATTACATTATGAGCCCCTATGGAAATAGGAAGCGATGACCATAAATAAAAGCAAATTTTGAAATGTTGTAGAGTAGTTTCTAAACTTCCTAAATATATTGTAAATCTTTGACAAAAAAACAGAGTACTGAGTAAAATGAAAATGTGTTATTCCATCTAATAAAAGCAATCCTAAAAGAGTAAAAAATACTCCTCTATGCGCATCAGAGATCTTTCTATCACAGGTCAAAACACCAGTTACACATTTGTAAAATTGTGAAAAACCAGAAGACGCATGAGTTAGCACCATTTCCAATAATCTGTATAATATATATATATATATATATATATATATATATATATATAAGAAATATAAATAACATTGTAAAAAAAAAAGTCAAGAAACAATCCCCACATTGACAACAAAGCTAAAATTGGAGATTTGAGCCCTTTAGAGACTTTCCAGAGGTCAGAGCTACTGTATGTGTCAGTCTTACATATTGCCGAGGACAGATATGCAAACTATGAGAACACCTCCTTTGCAATAAGCTCTACAGAGGTCATGCTCGCTAACTCAAAATACTCTAGTGAACGAGGAGTTGTCAGGATTTATAGCAGAGAGCTCAGCTATGATTGCTCCGACAAACTGACTGCTGGATTAAGTAGGAACCTGCTCTAGCTATTTCTTATGAAACAGTAACTGTCATTTCCAGCAATATGTCATTAGGAGCACTCGCAGTCATGCATTTTAAGCAGAAACTCTTATTCAGCCATCGTACAAGGTGCACATCACTGATGCGTTTTCAGTCAATAACTGTTGCTGCTCGAAGTATTAACCAAGATTATTCGTCTCCAAGTTAATATTTTGCGGCATTGGCACTACCCTCCTTATCTAATGGATATCTACTTTCACAAAATGTATTCTGTTCTAATGTGCCATTAACTGGTTAAATAAGAAAGAAGATTTACTTTTAAAGTAAAGCACCAACAGCGAGGCCACTTAAATATATCAGGGTATTACAAAAAGAGAAATTTATTAATGAAATGCTGAATAATCGGAAATCAGTGGAGGTCACCAACGTTGTCTTAAAAGGTCATTTTTGCTGATCGACATGCAGGGCAACCACTTCAAACTAAAGAAATCTATTGTATTTCTCCTGTGGATAAAAGGAGTGCCTCTGATAATAACACTCATGTCTTGATTTCAGTAATGATTCTTCTTAGACTCTCATTACTCTATAACAAAGTGTTTTCACCATTTATCCATCTTATTGGTTAAGCCCCATGCACACAACCGCATTTTTCATTAGTAATTACGGACCTATTAATTTCTATGGGCTACGGAAACCTTTCCGTATTTTTGCGGATGGGTGTCCGATCCGTAAAATATAGAACATGTCCTATTCTTGTCCATAATTACAGCACGGACTCC
This sequence comes from Rhinoderma darwinii, assembly GCF_050947455.1. NCBI lineage: Eukaryota > Metazoa > Chordata > Amphibia > Anura > Rhinodermatidae > Rhinoderma > Rhinoderma darwinii. The sequence goes on from NC_134690.1 coordinate 329,909,122, forward strand.
CCATTGAGGTCTATGGGAGCTTCTGTAATTACAGACGGCTACGGATGTGCATCCGTAACCGTCCGTAATTACGGAAGTGTTGCTAGGCTACGCCAGGTTTGCAGGTGTTGCACATCATTTGTGGTTTTCATCTTCTTTTGGTGGATCCGTATATACGGATGCTCTACAGATCATATTTGCAGCTACCGTTCCGTTTATGCGGAAAAGTTACAGATGACTACGGATCCGTATTTACGGATGGATGAAAATACAGTCGTGTGTATGGGGCCTCACTTGGCTTTGTTGGCCCTTTCTAGAATATGATAATAGATAATAGAAGTTAAATGGGGTTCTCCGCTTTGGACAATACATTACCTGTCCCTTGACAATAAGCTGATTACATAGTGTCACCTGCTGGGGCCTCCAGTGATCAGCTGTAATCTGTTGTGGAAGAAAGTGTTCAATTTCCCTGCAGCGCCACCACAGGGTAAATTAAGCATTACATAGTGCCCATTCAAATCAAAGGGTTGGCTGTGTAATGTAGGACAGGACAGGTCCTCCAGAGTGATGGACGCTCTTCACTCTGACAAAGATCTGTGGATCCTAAATAGGGGAAACCCTCTTTTAACTCAGACCCCCCATTAAAACAGAATTATCAAAAATTTTATATTTACTGTGATATAATTTGTTCACTAACTTATTCCTATAGTCATTGCTGGGCATCATACTGAGCTCACCTACATTGGCTTCTTCTTAATGAATGTCCCTTCTCTCGCCGACTCCCGGTGCCGAACGCCTGTACATTCATTAGGATCACTTGTGTATCCCCAAGTCAGTACTGTGCAGCTTCATTGTAGAAATATTGTGTGGATCCAAATCAACATCCACATCAATGTCACATCCTAGCTAACTTGTATATTGGTAGTTAGTAGAAGACACTGGTTTGGATGCACACAATGAGGTAGATTAACTAGGACTGGCTTTTTATACTCCAATCTTATCTTTCTGCTGCACTAATGTAAGATGCTACAGATTTATTCGACTGACGTCTCCCAATAAATTTGTTGCATCTTTCCAGTCACAGTGCATCACATTTCTGGTGTAACCACCACGGCCGTGACTTTTGGGCCCTGAGAAAAAAGGTTCATAAATTCCCCCCATTGTCCTTAAAGAGACTCTGTCACCACATTATAAGTGCCCTATCTCCTATATAAGGAGATGGGCGCTGTAATGTAGGTGACAGTAATGCTTTTTATTTAAAAAAAACTATCTTTTTTCACAACGTTAGGAGCGATTTTGGTTTATGCTAATGAGCTTTCTTAATGCCCAAGTGGGCGTACTTTTACTTTCGACCAAGTGGGCGTTGTACAGAGGACTGCATGACGCTGACCAATCGGCATCATGCACTCCTCTCCATTCATTTACACTGCACTAGCGATATAGTTATATCGCTAAGTGCAGCCTCATACACAAGCCCTAACATTACTACAGTGTCCTGATAATGAATACACATGAAATCCAGCCTGGACGTCATGTGTACTCAGAATCCTGACTCTTCTGACTCTTTTTTGTGAGATTCTGGCAAGTGAAACCAAATCTCGCGAGATCACGGAGCTAAACTCATACTTTGCCACTCATCTGACAACATTCCAATAAATTCCATGAGATATTGAGAGGAAAGAATAGTGTCATCCCGGGTCTACCATACAATTTAAAACTAACTTCAGATGACATGATATTTTTTTTTAAATAAAAAAGAAAAGACAAAAAGCTAGCAAATTCACTATGCATCTATGTCTATCTGTATAGATCTGTGATGCTCAACTGGTGGTACATGGGGCTTATGTGGCCCTCATATACTGCCCCCAGTGGGAAGGCAAAAGCATTTGGTGTAAAGTACGCTGAGTGTGTATATCTACATATCTGTGAATGGGCTTTCTTTACATGCCTGTGGTGTTCCCACCAGATGTATTTTGCCGAAAACACGAATACCGTAGATCACAGAAGAAAGAAACTTTGGAGAGTTTTTCAGGTGTGTGTGCCTACCCATTGACCCAGCCCTGGCTGAATGTGATGTTATACCCTTTGATAGTCAAGGGCCACGTTTAAAGCCCCTAAAATATTTGTGTCGACCAGCATTGGGATAGATAGATAGATAGATAGATAGATAGATAGATAGATAGATAGATAGATAGATAGATAGATGACATATTGGATATCAGGTGCATTTGTTTGTAGATCACTATTAAATAAAAAAAAAATTATAGAACCACCAGTCTACTCAAGAATAAGAAATGTACAGTGTTCTTATAGGAACTTAAATCTACTACTACGGAGCCGTTGACATTTTTTCATCTTTACCTGCATTGCATTAATCACCACAGATTTTTCAAAACATTCTATACATTGCTGGAACTCGCGATTTCGCAGATGGAGGAGACCTTTGGAGCGTTGAGCCCGAGCACTGCGATGTTTGGACAGTTCCCATGCTCTATCATAATACTGATGGTCCCGCAGAACATCTCCAAGAAGGCAGTAAAGATGTGACGTCTCTTCTTTCTCTAATTCCTGTCTTAGAATTTGCTCAGACTGGTGAAAATAAAGGTCAGAAATGTGAGGGAGGATGAATAAGTTACTGATAAGCTCAAAGCATAGTGATGAGAATGATATAAATAAAATCATTTACATCTGATCAATATTATTTCTCATTTACTCGGGAACTAAAAGTGACATTTACAACAAACTTTAGTACCATAAGTGGCTCTCTCACCTTTCCATGTTGTCCACTCTGTTCATAACAAATAACAACATCTTCCCACATCTCCAGCTTCTCAAAAATTTGCAGAGCAGAACTGGTGCATCCTAGTTCAAATAGTAAGCCTGCAAGTTGCCGCTTTAAAGAAAAAAACAAACACATAATTAATATTTCACATGTCATCATACAATACTTATTTTGACTTATCTGTGATCCTTACATAGCAATCATAAATGATTTAGACTATTAAGGATACAATAATTCAACTAAAACGATGTCTCTACCAATCAAAGTAAGGCTATGTATAGTCTAAATAAATAGATAAACAGATATAGATGATGAGATGGATGGATGGATGGATGGATGGATGGATGGATGGATAGATAGATCATTTGTTTCCAAAAACAGCACCATGCTTGTCTATGGGTTGTGTCTGGTAATGTGGCTCAGTCAAATTTAAGTTAATGGGAGTGAGATGCAATACAAGACACAACCCATAGACCACTGTGGCGCTATTACTGAAAATAAAGAAGACTCATTTTTCCTATCCCAGACAACTGCTTTAATTAATAAGTCATTTTCTGACAATAAAATCTCTTAAAAACTTCAACAACGATATTAAGAAACTAAAAATAAAGCGGCAAGGATGAAGAGCGAGTAGTTTGCTTGCGCTCTAGGTCTTGTGCCAAGCGGTGGCATGGTGTAGATCTGTATAATTATTAACAAAAATGTAATAGATGCAGCATTAGAAATAGAAAATCTTCTTAAAACCATGATTTGAAATAAGTGTAAGCCTGTAAAATAAATAAGTATTTAACCTGTCAAAATTAAACAAAACATTTTTCTGGGTAGAATTGCCGATCTAATCATGAGTGATCGAAACAATAAAACATTGAATCCAAATCAAATGCACATAAAAAACAAAATTTCACCTACTTGAATTTCCCAGATTGGAGGCATCTGCGAGCAATAGAATACTTTCATTCGCTCAATGACTGGAGGGCTCTTTTCTTCAAACTGGTCTGCTAAAGCCTAATAATAGCGAAAAAAAATAAAATACTATTAAAGACTCGAATTCATAGTTTATTGAAATGAATGACCCAAGACCAATGTTATCTGCCTGACCTGATCCTCATCACTTTATGTTGTGACCTAAAACTAATGATGCCTATAAGTGACCATCTTCCTTAGAGAATCTGTACTTACAAGCTAAAACATTCAAAGCAAGGCATACAGATGTAGCCATCTTTAACTTGATTCTGATAACTTGCTGCAGGGTGATATCACACAGCAAAAGCCATTGAAAAAGTAAAGATAAGGGATCTAGCCATTGTTTATTTAATGCGTTAAAAGTCAAGGTAAAGACGGCTACATCTGTATGTGTATTTTTGTGTGCACCCCAATTTATTTCTTATGATTAATGCCTTAAAAAATGTATTGATTATAAAAAGGAATCTAACAGAAAATTTTAGAGCCCTTCATGCTTCCCTCTAAATACAAGCTTTGTGGTGATCATGATTTCATTTTCCAGCAGGACTTGGCACCTGCACCTGAGCTCATAGAAAGCCATGACTAAAGATGCAGATCGCGTCTGAAACGCGTAGGCACCCGCCTATTCTCTTCAACTAGCCATTGTACTCTGAAGGAACACAGATTGTCTATTTTTAAACTACCTTTTTTGCAAAATAAAACTTGGAAGAAGTTTCCGATTTTAACTGATTATACCTGGTCTCAGCGCTGCATCCATTCTTATACCTTTCCTGTTTATCCACTACGTGTACTGACACGAGGACCCGAGCGATACAGACAATATGATTACCATATTCAGGTGAGCTGGAGGATCCCTCCTATTCTCTCTTGTCTATTGTTCCTAATGGGGTTGTCCAGTCCCTAAAAAAATCGATAAACTATCCTCAGGGTAGGCCATCAATATTTGATTGGTCGGGGTCCGACTGCTGGGACCCCCATCGATCAGCTGTATTGAAGGGGTCGCAACACTCGTACGAGCGCTGCTTCCCCTTCATTCCGGTCACTGCTTACACTGTGAATCGCCGACACAGCAGTAGCGACAGTTCACAGTATTACAACACTCTCCCATTGAAGTAAATGGTAGAAGGCTGTAATACTGCGAACCACCGCTACAAGCGTGCCGGCGATTCAAAGCATGAGCAGTAAGGGAAATTAAGGGGAAGCAGCGAGGATAGGCCATCAATTTTTAGGGACTAGACAACCCCTTTAATGCAACAATGATTGCTCCTTGTAAATACTTAAATAATACCTGTACTGTAGGGGCTACTAAGAATCCCAGCTTTCCCCATAAACATATTCCCTAAATGTTAAAAACCCCCTCTTGTTCCCCTCCTGCCTCTCTCACTTCTAGTATTTTCAAAAATATATTTTTTAAAGTTTTGCTTTTACGTGAATAAAGCTTATTTGTTGCAAAATGAAAGTTCTTAATTGCACAAAATTGTAAAGAACCCTGCTTAATGTCAGTGACTGGGAACATTCTTGTTTGCATCTAAAGACCGAAATCTTACGCTGATGTCCAACTGATACAGATACAGTCTCTCTAATAACAAGCAATGTTGGATAGGTTTTCAGCACCTGGAAACAATGAATGTTCTTTCCAAGACAGCAAGCACAGATCTGGACACATTGAGCATTTATATAAAACTTTAAACCTCTGAAATAAGCATCAGTGTTTCCTAGAATTGGAGTTGTGCTTTAAAGAGGACCGGTCATCTCTCCTGACATGTCTGTTTTAGCAAATATATGTATTCCCCATGAAATAACAATTCTGGAGCAACTTTTCTTAGAACTCTACGTTGTGCTGGTCTTCTGTTATTCCTTCTATAAATTTATGAATAAATTGAAAAGTGGGTTCTACAAGTTGGGGGCGTGTCCCAACACAGACGCATAATGTCCAATCAGTGCTGACAGAGTGAGACTCTATAGGGACACGCCCCTTTGACAAGGGGAATGGTAACACCCAGTTTCTCAATTTATTCATAAATTTCTTAGGAGGAATAAAAAAAACAAAAAAAAATGGCACAATGCAGAATTCTAAGAAAATATGTTCCAGAATTGCTATTTCCTCGGTAGAGTATTTATTAAAGTATTTATTAAAATTCACATATCAGGTCTACCTAGCCAATAAATGCATGCTACAGTAGGTCAGGTAGAGGTTCTGCTTCTCCAAAAAACGAAAAAATATCTCATGCATTGGAACAGAGAGCAATCATGTTTTGGCTGTAGACCATGTACTATGAAATGAGCTTTTATTATAAACTCAAGCCAAATATTTAAATATTATTACACCAGTGATTTAGGAAAAAAGAACTGAGCGGGAAGACTTTACACTGTTTTGACATCGTAAATTACTTGGATTCCTCGTTTTCCATAAATTATTTCTTAATTTGAGGAAAACATACACCTTCTGGAACACTCTTGTGGCCCTCTTCCCAAAAACTCGTGTTTCCATTCTGATGAAAGGAGGAAAATGTTTTTGACATGAGCTCTTCATCAAATTTACAGCCCCCCAAACGGAGCCAGAGAGTACAAATTGAGCTATAACTAGACTATTAAGTAACACAAGTCGTCGGAGTAGCGCTTGTACAGCCTGGCTTTACTTCACAGGAATCTGACACTAATGAAAGGGAGGCTGCTTGCCTTTGCCACATCCCCCCCCCCCCCCCAATTTAGACATATCTTTGAGTGATACCATATGTTTGTAATACACCACATAAAAGCAATTAAAAAGTCATCATGGAGCCGGCTCTGAAAGGTAATGTATTACCAAAACCTTAATTGTCTAACTCAAACAGGAAAAACGTGCTGTTCTTAGGGCAATACATCTAGAACAGTGTTGAGCAAATTACATGTATTTCCCGCTCTATAAACTAGGCCTGTGCGGTTTATTATGTGCTAAAACAACGCACACACAACCAAGGCATTATTCTGATCACTACCGGTTCCACACTTCAGGTAATAAAACCTTAACGGGAAAGCCCCCAGCAATTTGCAAGTCAACTTTTTTCTAACTGTGGATAACATCTAGCAGACGAACAGGAAAGTTTTTATGCAGGCAGTATAGGGTTCTGCTTATGCTAGTAAGTCTTAGGAAATACGAATTGTCTTACTTGGCCATGTCAATGACACGTCAGAATTCCTTTCTGCTGTTGAAGGACTTAATTTTTGCTGTTTTATGTATCGTGTATATTTTTTTTATCCAAGTGGATGCAATATAACCAGTTGCGGGTGATAGTAACTTTAAGGAAATTCTTAGCTATTACTTATTGTCTTACATGATGCGATCCCTGCTCTATTAGGCCAGTGACTACTCTCATCCATTCTTTAGACTGCAGCTCTGCATGTTTAGATTGGCTGCTCTCGTTAAGCACAAGCCCACCACAAACTCACCAGGAAATCAGCGCAAGGAAAGCGGACTACCATTGAAATAAGAATATAATTCTTATAAATTACAAGCAACTAAACCACCAAGTGAGAAAAAGATTATATCATAACTGTCACACATATACGGAGGCAAATGAAACTCGATAAGCAAGATCCGCAGCAGTGACTTACAACAATGGTGGGAAAGAGAAATATTACTGACATAACTGAACACTAACCATCTGAACAAAGGTTCAGATCAGCTCACTGTTAAACTACATGTAATGTACAATTCTCTTGCGAATACTTTGCACATGCATATGCATTAAAACGTTGTTTAAGGCATCATGCACACTTCCGTCGGCTGTTGAATGGACGTTATTGACGGTCCCGTCCCACACGGGCTGCACACGGATGGCTTCCGTGTGCAGCCTGTTGTTTCACGGACCAAATTCAATGAGAAGGCCGAGACTGTTCAGTCAAAAACGGGCAGGAGTAGGACCTGCCCTACTTTCGACGGAAAGGCCGCACGGTTCCGATAAAACAACGGAAGTGTGCATGGCCCCATTGAAATGAATGGGTTCAGAGTGCTATCCGTGACAACAACGAATAGCACCCTGAAGGAAAAAACATAAGTGGACATGGGGCCTAACTCAAACTCAAATCAAGATGGAGATTTCATCTGTGAATGGTTATTAAAAGAGGAATTACACTGAAACCTTATAACATACTCATTTTAAAATTCAAAAATAGCGTTGTAGGAGGGAAGCACCAATACTTTCATACACATGCTTTATCGTGGATGCTGGATTTGTCCAGAGTGTCCTAAGCATCAAAGAGGATATCTGTTAAAGCGTACCGATTGTTTCTTTTTTTTTCCCCAAAGTAATTACTGTATGCAGTTAATAAACTTAGTAATATATATTGATTACAAAGGTTAATGCATCTTCCTCCGCTAATCATATGCCTCTTCCTCCTATACTTGCCTAATGCACTCCTTATCTGCTCAGAATTTCAGAGTTATCAGTCTTACGCTATGTTCACACGTAAACGCAAAAACGTCTGAAAATACGGAGCGTCAAAAAACGCGCCAACAAACTCAATCTGAACAGGGCCTAACTGAGGGATCATATTACACAGAGCAGAGCTATAGAGAGACTGTGTTAGAGAGAGGGATTGGCAAGGGGGAGCCTGTCTGCACAAACATACACAGGTCTCTTCTGGAGGAGAGCTATAATAAATGGCCAAACGTATGTGGACACCCCTCCTAAAAATTTTGTTCAGGTGTACCAGCCATGCTCATTGCAAACAGGTAGCAAACAAGCACGGCCAGCCTTAGGGGTGTGCGACCTGTGCGAATGCAAAGGGCGTTGCACTCTCCCAATGTAGGGGACGCCACTGGGCTCTGACTCTTAGTTACACACGGAGTAAACAAGAGCAGAGCAGAGAAGAGAAAGAAGCTCTGCCCAAAGCCCGTCCTGCAAGAAGCCTGTGAGCCTGTCAGCATGGAGAGATGTGTGTATATGTCTCTGTGTTTGTATGTGTATATGTTCCAGTATGTATGTATGTATGTATGTATGTATGTGTCTATATGTGTCTGCATGTGTATATATGTCTCTAAGTAAGTGTGTTTATTTTATTTGTTCTACTTTAATACTGAAGATATCTTTGCTGCCCCTACATACTATGCTGCCCCCTATATACTATGATGCTCCTTATATACTTTGCTGCCCCTTAAGGGAAACACCACATTTTCATATGTGATAATCTATAAAACTCTAACCAATTCAGAGAGAGAGTGAGTGTGTGTGTGTGTGTGTGTGTGTGTGTGTGTGTGCGCGCCTGTGTGGATATAGTTATCACAGTGTTTTATCTGTGGTGTTACATCGGACTGTAGGAAGCATATACTACATTATCTGTACTCAGAGTTATCACTGTGTTATCTTTGGCGCTACATAGGACTGCAGGTGAAATCTACTACATTATCTGCACTGAACTGCATTTGGGAGAGCGACGGGAGCCCCTCCTGGAGCATTGTTGGCAATATTAAAAGCTGCAATGGGGGATATCTGTTAATTTAGGTGCACTACTAAGGGGTACGCCAGTACAGGCATGTACTTTAGTGCAGCATGCGTCCTATTCTACTCAACACAACCACTTGAGCGTCACAGAGCTTTACCTGGCGTAACTCGCTGCTACTTTTCCATATGTACATTGTGCGACTTGCAAGATATGACCCTTTTTTCAGACACTACGCAAGTGTATAAAACTGCAGGGTGGCTTGAGAAATATGGCACTAAGCCTGAACGCCATTATTTCTACCAGAATACTAGCGCAATTGCATTGATATACATTCCCCATTCTTTCCTCATAGGGAATGGATTATCAAATATTCTATATTATCAGAATATTATAGAAAAGCAAGTAAGAAAGTTTAATGGAACTTCATACTACAGCTGTATATTAAACAACATATATTTCATCTTAGACACAAATCTGCACTTGTAAACATTAGTAGTGTAGATCCAGGTTGTCGGGTTCTTTCTACGGTATTTCTTTTATACATTAGAAGTCAACCCATACATTTTCTGTCATCAGCAGAATAAGACATATTTGTAGCATGCAGACGACTGACTTATGGTGGGAAGCAGTGATCAGATAAATGGGAATTTCCTCACTTCTGACCTTGAGAGAAACACTAAAATGTTTGTGTTATTTTAATGAATTTTCCTGACAGAATGAAGCAGATAAATGTGGAACGAGAGAAAGGGAGGGATCGGTAGATACAGTGCACACAAGTACGAGTACAAGAAAAAACAAAAAAAAGTTAATACTCAAGGTTAAAGGTCAAGGAACTCAATTAAGGGTTAACTCACTCTCATAAATCACTCTCCTATTCAGAGATGTACACAGAAAAGGATCATTTCATAAATGGCAGATGAGTCAGGATAATTATGGACGAGTCAAGGCAAAGCATGCCAAGTCCCCCTCGCTTTCTAAATGAGCATTAGTGATTTCATACAAGTTTAATGTTTATTTCTCAATACTATTATGTCATCTTTATTATACTAATGATGGCTGAGTTATTGCTGTAGGTTTATCAGGTTCATTTGTTATAGTACTAGTCATGTATATTGCTGCGATGCAATAATAAATGACCAAAAGGGAAAAATATCCAAATTATCATACAAACCACCTGCCTTATATCCTCAGTGTATTGGTCCAACCTGGGGAACTGCAATTAGGGTGCACTCACATGTGGCATATGCGCCTCTGGAGCGTAAAAATACGCTGCGGAAAACTAAAATGTATGTCTATGGGGAAAATATTCCACAACTCAAGATAGATTTCTATGGTTCTTGCCTTGTGGAATATTTTTCCCATATGCTTACAATGTAAAGTTTTTCACAGCGTACATTTATTCTGCGGAAAGACAAAGCACGTACGCCACGTGTGACTGCACCCTTAAAGGGGCTATCCATGTTCCAATAAATAAGGTGTAAAACAGTAACAATGACATTCACTAATTTACTGATTGTTCTAAAGCGGATTCATTTAAATGAATAAAAAAATAAACCAAAAATGGGGTTATAGCTATATGGAGAAATTACAGATTCCTGCTGGCCAGGTTACTGTGATGACATTGGCTATGTAACAATAACCTTCTTAAAACTATCCAAATAAAGATGGAGTCATCACGAGGTGCCCCTTTTTAAGGTGAACTGGTTATCGGGACATGTCCTTTAGTGCATCTTTCATACGCCCTAAAGCAAATAGTGTACAGTAGTGCCCACTAAAAGGCATCCAGAATTTCACAGGGTATACTATTATTTATTTTATTTGCCAGATTTGGAAGCAGGAAGGAATTAATTCCCCTAAAATGATGAAAATTGGCTTTTGCCTTCCTCTGGATAATAGACTGAACTGGTCTTACAAACTATGTAACTATACCCGTCAGCATATTGTGAGCCCCATTCTTCCCCCCACTAATAGGATACAAATTTTTCTAAAATCTGTCCTTGCTCTGATAGCGACCAATAAGAGCTCAGTTTTCATTTCTTAAACTGCTCAAAATAAATTCAAAAGCACCATGAATGGTTGCTCTGGGCAACATGGTCAGTTTTTTCTGTCTTTCTGTTTTGATAGGCTCTATTCACATTTGTGTTGGAGGCTCAGTTTGGAGCCTCCATTGTGAAAACCATCAAATTTGATGAGAGGAATAGACATGCATGCTGATCTATTCTTCCAGCTAAAACACTGGATAGCATGACAGAACCCTGACAGACCCCATTCAAGTTGATAGGGTCCATTGGGCACCAAAGGCATCTGTCATATGATAAATCCAGCACTGCATCATGGCTTGTTATAAAACGAACTATACATTTTTTGAAAGTTCAATAAATGTACTATTTACAGTATAAAAGACCATACAATGGTTTTTCTAATAAATACAATGCAAAGTAGCTAAATAAAAATAAAATCAGGTAAAACCATTCAATGGTGGGCACAAAGTAAAACATTTTAAATGTGCTTTCCTGATTCAATTGTGCTATTGTGCAGGAACAACACATTTTAGGCATGTATTAGAGATTCTACCAGTGTCCTGATGCCAGGGTTGCCAACCTCCATTTCAGAAATTTCTGGACAACCGAGCTAAAAACCACGGACAGACCAAAATGTTTACGGACACATTACAAAATCATTGCCTGTGCAGTGTGCAGTGTTCTAGGAGTGACTCACCAATCACAGCCTCGCCTGTAGCTTTCCCCCACTAACTTAGGTGATGTTTTCTCTGATTAGTCGTTCCCTTTCCCTTTTTTCTCCATCTGGCCCAGACCGCTGTGACGACTTATTCCAGCCACGACTTGTCTCTGCAGAATGACACACAGACACGTTGGCTTCTCGCTTTTCCAGCACCCTCCACACCTATACTCCATCCTCTAAACAAATTAATAATCCAGTGTCCCAGACTTTAATAATGATCCCTTAGTGCTCGACCCAATAAAAGTGCCCCATCAGTAACTGTGCCCCCTTTACATAGCGCCACACACAGCACCACCTTTTAGATAGCGCCACACAACTTCCCCCTTGTAGATAGTGCCACACAGCCCCCACCCCTTCTAAACTGTCCCACACTGCCCCCCCTTGTAAATAGCTCCACACGGCCCCCTTGTAAATAGCACCACACTGCTGCCCCTTGTAAATAGCACCACAGAGCCGTCCTTGTAAATACCTCCACACTGCCGCCCCTTGTAAATAGCATCACACTGCCCCCTTGAAAATAGCGTCGCACTGCGCCCCTTGTAAATAGCTCCACACTGCCCCCCTTGTAAATCGCTCCACACTGACCACCTTGTAAATAGCTTCACACAGCCCCCCTTGTGAATAGTGAATAGCTCCACACTGCCCCCCTTGTGAATAGCTCCACACTGCTCCCCTTGTAGATAGCTCCACACAGCCCCCCTTGTAAATAGCGCTGCACAGCTCCCCCTTGTAAATAGCTCCACACAGCAAACAGAGTGGAGAGCGGTAGTGGTAGCCTACCGCTACCACTCTCCCTAACGTGACTCACCGAGGAGGTCATGTGATGGAGGTCCTCTTCTGACTGGGGTCGGTGACGGCCAGGGAGTGGACCAGTCCAGTCACCTGACCTCATGTCACTGACATGAGGTCAGGTGACTGGATTTGTCCACTCCAGGTACCAACCTCACTTGGCAGCATATTTTCAGATTCCGCTGTCAAGTGGAATTTGAAAATATGCCAGGCCGCGGCCTTTGCACTGTGCATGTACATTTTGGCGCATGCGCAGTGCAATATTCTGGGGGAATAAAGAAAAACCCCGGACGGTGCTTTTTACTGCCGGACGCTTCAGACGCCAGAAAAACACACCAATTTTTTGCGGACTGCCCGTAAATTTGCGGACGGTTGGCTACCCTGCCAGATGCCTAAACTAGGCGGCTTACTAAGGTGTCGGTCTACACGATACTTTGAGACTCGCCGGTTGTGAGAAGACCTTAACAGCAAGGGAAAGGATGGACTGGTTAAATTCAACTGGGGTCTGCAACTTTGCCTCACTTTTAAGGTCCTCTCACAACCGGAAAGTCTCCAAGTTTCTCATATACAAGTTTCTGCAGGGTGCTCATCATCCCTAGAGAACTGTCTCTGTAGCTTGAAAAAGGGTTCCCATAAACCCCGAAATGCTTTTAATGAGACCTAATAAACTGAAGTTGACAATGATATTCTGTGAAGCTTTGTTTCAATTCATTTGGGGTCTTCGCCACCCTGTGCCTCGAATTAAGGTCTTCTCATGACTGGCAAGTCTCCAAGTTTCTCATAAATATGGGATGTGCCATAACTTACTGATGGGTGGGTTTCTGCCTATTGGGTCCTTCATGATCCCTAGCACAAAGATACTGTGGCCCCTCTAGAACGTCCCCTGCACTAGGACACTGTTGTGCAGGCACTGTGCAGGGAACCACAATACAGTGATTGGAGCTGCGAAGCAGTACCTGATCAGTACCTGGTTGGAAGTGGCACTGTGCAGTGGGAAAAAAAATCGGAAGTGCTAAGTGTGATTTACTAGATAAAAAAAATTCAGGGAGACAAAAGCTGTATACTAATTTGGTGCTTTAAGAGAAAGTACATAAAGTATACAGGATATGCTCTGGGTATACGCATTTAAATAATATCATGATAGAAAAGAGTATCTTAGATATGTGGATACATTTCTGAAACAGGCCACATTTACAGATTATTTGGAGGAGAAGGAAAGTGCGAATAACATGGACAAAACATATGAATATAATTTAACAATACTTGCTTGTTAACAGCCTGTGCATCTAAGGACACTACAAAGCCAATACATGAAGAATGCGTATTAACCCAGACGGCTGCAAGATACTGCCCATCCACCAGGCACATTATGCATATAGCACTAGACGGTTTTAACTACACATAAACATGTCAGTTTTACCCAGGAATTGATATGGATTAGCAATCATCGGCAGCGCTACATGTCCTTTAATACCCGTTAAATTCCAATTTACGTTAACACAGTAGATTGCCTGTAGCATTATTATAATGCTATATATTTTTGCAACCACAAAATTCTATCAAAAGCTCTATGATGCAGAAGAAACTGCCACCGCTTAACGTGCTCATATACTATAAACTTACATACTTGAGCAGTTAAGGGAGATAAATATCTGCATTTATTTTCAATATAAAGGTCTCCTTATAAGTTTATGTGGTTAATGAAATTCGTCAGTCATTCATTTGTGTTATGAAGTTTAGCAATGTGAAAACCAGCGTTATTAACTTTTCTGAGTTTATTCGGTTCCGCACCATACAATTAAGAAACATCAAATATATCCAACCATACCAACACCTCCGAAGCCAGCTGGGAGCAGATATTCTTTTATTTATACATTTTCCTTGCATCTTATTTAATAGTGTGTATAAGCCTGGCCAAATAAATTGTCTCATTACTTTAAGATATTGTGAAGGTTCTAGCAATTTCAAACCATGTTTATTTATAATTTGACCTTAAAGTGAATTTCCACCTTTTAGCACTATGTCATTTCAGGTCCAACATTTTGCGCTGAATATTTCCTAATATATCTTTATTGCAGTCATAGTACAGTTTTTATGATACAGAGCTCCAAATCCCCTGACTACCTGGGTCAACTCTTTCATTGCCATTGACTTATGTAATACACCAGGATTTCAAATGCTCATCGCGATTAAAGTAACAGTTTAGATATTAGAATGTTAGCTTTCAATTGATGCCAGGCTCAAAGCTCTAGGTGTAATGATCACGGTGTATCTCTCGAGGGGGAGGGATGAAAAGTTTTATTTCCTGATTTTTTTGTCTTTTTTGTTTCACTGTAAAGGACGGGTGGTATCGGGAGCTGCAAGTGAGAGAAGTAAGAGCAATGACCGATTATGACTGTCATCTTTCCCCAATACCGCCTTCCAAAGACCCGGAAGAGGGGTTTCAAGGAACAGGAGAATATTTTACACAACGTTACGCTTTGCTGCAAAATTGCATGAAGGTGCCCATAAGTATAAAGTGATCGTCAGCAGTATTCTGTACTGAGTTTTTGGGAATGTTGCGGCATAGCGGTCAACCTTATTATTACCACTTAGAATTACCGGCATGCATGTGAGGCACATCATATTTAAAAACTATGTTCAACATATGGCCCAGTAAAGTTCCCGGTGAGGTATGCGATAGCATAATTTTATTTATTTTTTTAACTTTATACAATAGCACTGCCCTTAAAGCCATAGGATTACTACAGAATACAGCCGCCAGGTAATCCTACCAACCACTGTGGAATTTGACTGGTCGCTTTCAAAGTACTGTGTGTATACGTTTTGTTTACAGTTGGCCATTATATGACTTTGATTTTGCAATTTTTAGCAGTTTTCTCCTTTGAATGCTATATCTGTGGTTTGCATTTCTCTCTGAGCTGGGGATGGAGACCAGCTTCCATACACTACACACAGTAAGAAGAGGAGAATCTGCTCCATAACCTTCTCTCTCCCTCAGAAACAGCCCCAGGATCATGCAGGACATATATAGAAAAGTACTGACCTGTACATATGTGAATAAAGTGTTTTGGTTGTGATAGAAAGTTTTTATACCTGTCATTCTGCTCTTATCTCCTGCACTTCCTACTCACTCTCCCCCTCCCCTCTCCATAGGCTTCCATAGACATGTGTAATCTGATATATGTGAGCTGCACTCCGACTCCAGACGGATATAGCTGAATTTTCAGAGTAAAAGTCAGTTTAACAGAAAGAGGAGGAGCAGGGAAACAACCAGATAAGAGCAGAAAGAGACTTGTTACTCTGTCAAGATATATTACAAAGTTTCGCCTGTACTATTCATTTATGCAAAGTTTGTTAAAATGAAAATGCCTAATTAATTCAAATAGTCTGTCAATTCGGATCGTCCAGACTTTGGCAGTCACACGGATGCCACATTCACTTTCATCTACAGGTTTTTTTTTATTAGATTAAACATACATTTGTACGTTTTTGAATCCTGTAGCCTACTACATATAAAATTCCCCATTGATTATATTTTATTTAGTAAGGGAGTGCTAATAGTAGGTTAAATATGGCGGTATCGCCTAACAATGGCTTTTCCCAGTTTTCAATTATTAAAAGCTGCAAACATCCAAGGAACATCTGTTCTCTAAGCCTTCAGAAAATAATTTCTGTTTTCCCTTTCATAAAAGGCTCTGCTTCCTTCTTAGTTATTTGTAAACTTATTAAATATTATACTAAATTCATAAACTATTATGCAGCCTGTTCATTTTGGCTTACGAGGCAAAAAGTATTCATGTGGATAGAGATGAGTTGCTGTATGAATAATAATAATGAAACATTGGAAATTAGCATCCATGCAGAACATGATGTTGAATAAATATTTTTTGCATGCATATACAACATTTTAAACGCTGATAAGCGTAGTATTGTTCTCTATATCCTGGCAGGATGCAAGCACAAGAACATTATATACTTAAAAATATGTGCCAGTGAAAGAATACTGTGTGTAGTGGAAAAATATTTAAGGCTAGGTCCACATCTGAAATGGAGGCTCCATCAGTATATGGCGCTCTTTTGTCTGGCAATGTGATGGACACCATGACAAAAACCTTTGCGGAACCCATTAAAGTCAATGAGTTCCATTAAGCGCAATTGGTGTTTGCCATGAGACGGATCTGACACTTCAGTTTTTTTTGTTGTTCTCCTATGACAGAGCACAACAAAGTAAACTACAAACACAGATGTGAACCCAGTCTAATATATATGATAATTATTTGCAGTAATAAATAAAAACTCTGCTTTTAGATAACAATTTACAACATTCCACAGTTAAAATCATAATATAACATATACTTTGCATTTCTTATACTTGTTTCATTCTCAAGCGATACAATATTGTTTACATTTATTTCTAATGTTAAATCGAGAATTCCACGAGTTTGCGGTTACCAGAGAACAGTGAATTGTGGGAGCCCCATTCACTTGAATAAGACTTCGCTGAAATACCAGACACAGCCAATGGGCAAGAGTGGTGCTGTTATCGGAAAAAAGAAGGTTTACCCTTTCCCCTAATCTCATAAAATCCCTTTAATAGGGGTCTGGATAGAGGTTTTCAGTTTCAGCAATGTAAACTTTATATGATCAGTGTTATGTGAGTATTATGTGTTTATCCACTATTTATGCCAAAAAAGACGCCAAATTATCCTAAGAGCAGGGATTTTAGCTCCCTTCATGTGCACTTTTACACTTGTTTCCATATCTCCCACAAGGGTTTTGTTAATAGGGGGATTCTTTCTCAAAGGCCAAGTCCACAAAGTACAATTTTTGATGCATTATATTACAATCTAGTATTTGATGCATTATGCAAGTATAGAAGGGATTTTTACCCATTACATAAAGTGATGGCAAATCACTAGAGTGTTGGTTCGACTACGGGACCCCCACTGATCATGAGAATGGTGTGCTGCGGTCCTTCAAAGTTTTTCCTTGTACAGTGGTGCTTTTAGCCAACGGCTGTGCAGGGAACTGCCGTACTGCCCCGTTCTTTATGCTTGTACCTTTTTTTCAAAAAAATAAAAATAAAACTGTACCTACAGTATTTTTTTATCTTTAAGGTCTAATGTTCATAAGTTGTAGATTCTGTCAGGATTGAAAGAGAACTAGTCACGAGGTCATATAAGTTGAACTAATTAACTGACCTGACCTGATTCCTGCCCAGTTTCTCATTTTCCTGGACCCCTCGTTTTAGACATATGGCCCACTGTTGTGTTGGCTCCCTATATGCTAATTTGCCTTAGCTAGCTAAGAGGGCGCGAACTACCCTCAACCTGCCCCGTGCTGATTGGTCAGCATCAAATGATGGGAAGCTAGCTCTACCCCGTTGGCTAACTACAGCGAGTTGGTATATATAGGTAGTCAACACAAGAGTGGGCCATGAAAAAAACAAAAAACAGCGCTGGAATCGGGGAGATAGCACTATTCAGGTTAGTTAACCAGTACAACTTATATGACCTAGTGACATGTCCTCTTTAAGCATATGGTTCCACACCTTAATCCAGACAGATCTGCAACAATTCCACTGGAACTCATACTCCTGTGTAGACACAAAAAAAAGTTATCAGACAATATCCTCCCCGCTAGAAAATTGTCCCATACTGAAAGCATAATTCCAGTACGGGACAGGATTCCCACGGGAAGGCAGGGACTCCCAGCATCATAGATAACTAGGATACTCGGAGGCCGACTCCCTGAACTGTGTTTGGTCCGGGAAATGCGGCCGACTTACCGTCAGTATCTCACAGACCGAACACGACCGTCTGAATGAGGCCTAACTGCTATGACATGTCTGATATTGGATTTTATAAAAGGATTTCCCTGACATTCCCTTTAGGCCAGGATCACACATGTCATTTAGGTGAAGTTTTGGCTTAGTTTTTTCTAGCCGGCCGTATGAAAAAGGCCTAGATTAATCATGGGCACTTTAGTGTTAGCAAAGATATAGAGGAAGAAGGCACCAATACAAATTTTGATAATTAGGGTGTTCCAGCTTTTTGTTTCCTTTGGAAAGAGGGCATGTGTGATCAATCTTCAATTAAATATATGGGGGTTACAAAAATCTATGATTGAGGTAAAATTGATTTAAAAAAATGAACGGACTTGAATTTAGAAGTAAATATATTTTAATAACTTCATAGAAACTCAAAGTTTCTATACCAGAACCCAAACTTTGTTATTTTACTGTATACATGTCTTTCTTATTTCTCACTTCTAGTAAAATTCCATTTTGGTTCTCTAAAGAATAATACTTGTAAAGCACTGTGGTGCCAATCCTTTTAATAGCTAATGAGTATAATTACAGTCTTCAGATCTAATATAACCCAAACAAGGGAAACTATTTACCAAATACTAAAACGAGCTTCCTTTGATAAAGATTAAAGGCACGATGGGGGAGGATGTCAAAACGGGCACGAAATGGAATTAAAACAGCAACTAAGGACCATATTTTTTTTAACAAAGTTAAGACTCAACATATTTCACAGCAGTATTCTGTAACAATTAATAACCAAAAACACCTTTTACTTGATTCATTAAGATCTAAAAAAAAGATTTTTGAAGCAGATATTTTGAGTGGGAAGCCAAGATTCATGTTCTATAGTCCTTTAGTGTAAAACGTTTATTAACATTTAGTTTCTTCTTTGGTGATGACTTTCATGATGCTATGCAACATAATGCAATCACTGCTCGAAGAGTTTCATGGCTATGACATTATTAATAAACATAAAAACGGTATCACTGCAGTGTGACTTGCTACGACATCATTACTAAATATGAAAGATGGAAGCACAACTCTACACTTTTCATGGGTATAACATCACAAACATAAAAAATGACATCACTTCTATACATTTTTCATAGCCATTATACCACTACTGAATATCAAATATGACATCATAAAAACAATATCACTGCTTTTCACCTTTCGTGGTTGCGACATCATTACTAAATATTAAAGGCTATGTAAATCTGTGAACACCTTTTTTTTAAATAAAACAATGTATTATGGTGTTTTAAGCAACTTCGTAGTTGGTTTTTATGAATTTTTTTTTTAACTTTTTCAGATACAGCTTCTATGTATCCTTATGAACTTAGATGTGATTGAGAACAGGTGGATACTGCGTGTCAGACACACGCAGGCTCTGCTATTACCGAAGCCATCAGTCCTGCTGACCTGACGGGTTTGGGTTTGAGCTCAAGACTACTCTACACTTTTCTTGGCTATGACATCACTACTTTATGCTGTCATGGCTATGACATGAGTACTAAATATGAAAAATGAAATCACTTCTCTACACTTTCATGACCATTATATCAGTACTGATTGACAAATATGATATCACTGCTCTACACGTTTCATGGCTATGTACTGTATTCACATCTAAATATAAAAGTTGACATATTCTATCCTTTTATTACTGTTCAATAGAAAAGATATATCACTACTCATCAAGTTTGACAATACTTTACAGATACTAATTTCAGATCAGTTATATGCAAATAGTATTATTGTAACATTTTATTATATTTTTTTATATTGTATACTTGAATCTTATGGTAGACAAAAGTAAGAATTGTATAAGTAAACAGCACATAGAACTGGTCCCGTAGAGCCGATTCAGGAAAGCTAAATTGATTGAGACAAGTTAAACTGGAACTTCCAAGAGGTCGCCTTGTGACTATATTAGGTCTCCTCCTCATCCTTGCATCCGATTCCCCAGAGATATTACTGATGAAAACAAAATTGCTCCGGAAATGAATTCAGAGCTGGAGGAAATCATATCAATCTAGCATTTAATACATGATCATACTTAGATAATAGGCGTCTCTACCTAAGAGAAAGTAGTAAGCCATACCGTAGGTCTGGAATAAAGACTCTCAGCAGAAATCCTTATGCTGTTTAGAATTATATCCAACTAGTAGTACTGGAAAATCCAAGAGCCTGAATATTCAAAAACAATCTAGAAGTCAAGATACTGCAATTACAAATAAATAAAATTGCAAACCGTATGTTTCAGACTATAAGACGTATCGAATGATAAACTGTAGTTGTCACAGAACCGGAGATAAATATGATGAACTGGGTGCAAGCCCCAAAGGGACACAATCCGAAGTCCCACAGCAGGTATCCACAAACAAAATAGAGACGATGCAGCCCTTCCAAAATAAATGGGAATTTATTCACCCCCCCCCCCCCCCAGTGCGACGTTTCAGTCCAATCGGACCTCTCAAGCATCCCTGATTGGGATAAAAAAATAAAAAAAAATCGAACTATTGCAAGCACTATTCACTTTTTATTACAGGCTATAAATTATTAAATGACTCTGTGGTATGGGGAGTGACTAAAGCTGGCGATACACTTTAGATAGCGGCCGGCCAAACGATAATTTGTCCGACTGCTATTCCTCCCAACTCACCCAGACACAAGCATGCTCGGCTAGTGGATACTGATCTCCCTAACAGCCGGGAGAACAGCCCAGCTAGTAGTCGGCGGGATGGTAATGCAGGTAAGCCAAGACAATTGATAGTTGTAGGGGATTCTATAATCAGGAAGACGGATAGAATAATTTGTCGCCAAGACCGCCTCAACCGAATGGTTTGCTGTCTCCCTGGTGCCAGGGTTCGGCATGTGGTGGAACGGGTGGACAAATTGCTGGGAGGGGCTGGTGATGATCCAGCTGTTGTGGTCCATGTCGGTACCAATGACAGAATAAATGGTAGGTGGAGGAGCCTTAAGAATAATTTTAAAGAACTAGGCTACAAGCTGAAGGGAAGGACCTCCAAAGTAGTATTCTCAGGAATACTGCCTGTGCCATGCGCATCACAGGAAAGACAGCGGGAGCTCAGGGAGTTAAATGCATGGCTTAAGTCTTGGTGTAGAGGAGAAGGATTTGGGTTCCTAGAGCACTGGGCTGACTTTTCATTGGGGTACAAACTGTATTCTGCAGATGATTTGCACCTAAATGGAAGGGGATCCGCTGTGCTGGGGGAGAGAATTCTAACTGGGGTGGCGGAGTGTTTAAACTAGGGCTGAGGAGGGAGGCCTATGTAGGAAATAAAGGGGTAGTTAGGTTAGAGAGGGGTCAGACTATATTGGTGGGGGGAGAAACAGACGGTGGGGAGAGGACTAGGCAACAAGATAAGGAGATCCTTTCGTTACAAAACAGCAGTGAAAATAAAAAGGCCCAAATGTCAAATAATCACATTTCTGATAGTGAAATTGAAACATTTAAAGGCAAGTTAAAGTGTATGTTCACAAATGCCAGAAGTCTAGCAAGCAAAATGGGGGAGCTGGAGGCCTTAATACTGGAAGAAGATATAGATATAGTTGGTGTTGCTGAAACATGGCTGGACTCTTCACATGACTGGGCTGTAAATCTACAGGGTTTTACACTGTTTCGGAAAGACAGGGCAAATAGGAAAGGTGGTGGTGTATGTCTGTATGTGAGAAGCGATATGAAGGTGAGTGTAAATGAGACATTAGAGGGTGAAGATTGTGAGGAGGTTGAAACCTTGTGGGTGGAATTACAAAGGGAAGTAAACACTGAAAAAATTACTTTTGGTGTAATCTATAGACCCCCCAATATAACTGAAGAGATAGAAGGTCAAATATATAAACAGATGGAGCGGGCTGCACAGGCGGGTACTGTAGTGATAATGGGAGATTTTAATTTCCGGGATATTAATTGGTGTCATGGTTCGGCTTCAACTGCAAAGGGGAGACATTTCCTCAACCTGTTGCAGGAAAATTTTATGGGCCAGTTTGTGGAAGACCCGACTAGAGGTGAAGCTCTGTTGGATCTGGTCATTTCTAATAATGCAGAGCTTGTTGGGAATGTCAATGTTCGTGAAAACCTCGGTAACAGTGATCATAATATAGTTATATTTTACCTATACTGTAAAAAACAAACGCAGGCTGGGAGGGCAAAAACATTTAATTTTAAGAAAGCCAATTTCCCCAGGATGAGGGCGGCAATTCAGGATATAGACTGGGAAGAACTAATGTCAAATAATGGGACAAATGATAAATGGGAGATTTTCAAATCTACCTTGGGTAATTATAGTGCAAAATGTATTCCTACAGGTAACAAGTATAAACGACTAAAATTAAACCCCACATGGCTTACACCTTCTGTGAAAGGGGCAATACATGACAAAAAAAGGGCATTTAAAAAATACAAATCTGAGGGTACATCTGCAGCCTTTGTAAAATATAAAGAGCTTAATAAAATCTGTAAAAATGTAATAAAATCAGCAAAAATACAAAATGAAAGGCAGGTGGCCAAGGATAGTAAAACAAATCCTAAAAAATTCTTCAAGCATATAAATGCAAAAAAGCCAAGGTCTGAACATGTAGGACCCCTAGATAATGGTAATGGGGAGTTGGTCACAGGGGATCAAGAGAAGGCAGAGTTACTAAATGGGTTCTTTAGCTCTGTATATACAACAGAAGGAGCAGCTGATGTAGCCGGTGCCAGTGCTGTTAATATATCAGTTGATATACTGAATTGGATGAATGTAGATATGGTCCAAGCTAAATTAAATAAAATAAATGTACACAAGGCCCCGGGACCAGATGGGTTACACCCTAGAGTTCTTAAAGAGCTTAGTTCAGTTATTTCTGTCCCCCTCTTCATAATATTTAGAGAGTCTCTCATGAGTGGTATAGTGCCAAGGGACTGGCGCAGGGCAAATGTGGTGCCTATTTTCAAAAAGGGCACTAGGTCTTCGCCGGGTAATTATAGACCAGTAAGCTTAACATCAATTGTGGGGAAAATGTTTGAGGGGCTATTGAGGGACTATATACAGAATTATGTGACAATAAATAGTATTATAAGTGACAGCCAGCATGGTTTTACAAAGGACAGAAGCTGTCAAACCAACCTGATTTGTTTTTATGAAGAGGTAAGCAGAAGCCTAGACAGAGGGGCCGCTGTGGATATAGTGTTTTTGGACTTTGCAAAGGCATTTGACACTGTCCCTCATAGACATCTAATGGGTAAATTAAGGACTATAGGTTTAGAAAGTATAGTTTGTAATTGGATTGAGAATTGGCTCAAGGACCGTATCCAGAGAGTTGTGGTCAATGATTCCTACTCTGAATGGTCCCCAGTTATAAGTGGTGTACCCCAGGGTTCAGTGCTGGGACCACTATTATTCAACTTATTTATTAATGATATAGAGGATGGGATTAATAGCACTATTTCTATTTTTGCAGATGACACCAAGCTATGCAATATAGTTCAGACTATGGAAGATGTTTGTGAATTGCAGGCAGATTTAAACAAACTAAGTGTTTGGGCGTCCACTTGGCAAATGAAGTTTAATGTAGATAAATGTAAAGTTATGCATCTGGGTACGAAAAACCTGCAAGCATCATATGTCCTAGGGGGAGCTACACTGGGGGAGTCAATTGTTGAGAAGGATCTGGGTGTACTTGTAAATCATAAACTAAATTTCAGCATGCAGTGTCAATCAGCTGCTTCAAAGGCCAGCAAAATATTGTCGTGTATCAAAAGAGGCATGGACTCGCGGGACAGGGAGGTAATATTACCACTTTACAAAGCATTAGTGAGGCCTCATCTAGAATATGCAGTCCAGTTCTGGGCTCCAGTTCATAGAAAGGATGCCCTGGAGTTGGAAAAAATACAAAGAAGAGCAACGAAGCTAATAAGGGGCATGGAGAATCTAAGTTATGAGGAAAGATTAAAAGAACTAAACCTATTTAGCCTTGAGAAAAGACGACTAAGGGGGGACATGATTAACTTATATAAATATATGAATGGCGCATACAAAAAATATGGTGAAATCCTGTTCCATGTAAAACCCCCTCAAAAAACAAGGGGGCACTCCCTCCGTCTGGAGAAAAAAAGGTTCAACCTGCAGAGGCGACAAGCCTTCTTTACTGTGAGAACTGTGAATCTATGGAATAGCCTACCGCAGGAGCTGGTCACAGCAGGGACAGTAGATGGCTTTAAAAAAGGCTTAGATAATTTCCTAGAACAAAAAAATATTAACTGCTATGTGTAGAAATTTTTTACTTCCCCTTTCCTATCCCACTTCCCCTTTCCCATCCCTTGGTTGAACTTGATGGACATGTGTCTTTTTTCAACCGTACAAACTATGTAACTATGTAACTATGTATGTGTATGGGAAGTAGGCAGAAAACTAACAAACGAAAAGACTGGGTATGTTGAAATTCAACATGTCTGACCCCCTTCTCTCTCCCGACATCTGCCATCAGGGCAGAGTCGGGAGGCCGCCATACACAGATGGTCGGGCCATCGTCCTGCCGAAATTGGTGGGTTTTGGCCAAAATACATCTAATGAGTATGGCCAGGGGATTATCATGTAGAACTAAAAAGGAACCAAAAAGACACCTGACTCAAGGAATTTGGAACACAGCAAGAACTACTTTTGTCTGTAATTCCGGTCCTTATGAAAAAAAACATGCTGGGTAAGACTGATACACTAATGTTAGCCTGAATGGGCGGTGCATGGCGCATGGATTCAAGGAACACCAAAGAAAGAATCTATGTGTCATGCGCTGCCTCCTCAGGCCCTGCACTAGGCTTAACACAGTGTATATATTTTATCCAGAGTGTCCCTTTAATAGTCGCACTTCACAACTGAATCTGCTACGTTTGATTTTAGCTGAACAATAAATGCAAATCCACAAGGAAAGGCATTACAAGGATGTACACAAAAAGGGGGAAGGGGGTATTCACATTTTGATGCCAAATGTTGATGTACCATCAGTGCCAGCACTAGCAGCAATAGTAATGATACATATACTTATATTTTAGCTGTTTTTTTTTTAATTTTACTTGCTCCCCCTAATTCTACAACTTTTTTTTCACCAATGTACAAACATGACAAAGGGCAAACATTACAGATTACAATGGATTAAATGCCAAGGATTCAACAATATCGAGTGTTCAGGGAAAATATAAGTCAGAAGACACCTCATTGATTTATATTGGAATGTGTTGGGGGCATGCTCTGTGACATGAGCAGGGGTTAAGCCTCATGCACACGACCGTAGCCGTGTGCACGGCCGTGATTTTCGTGTCGGGCGGCTGCGGACTGTTAGCGGACTGTCAGCCGCGGGCCGCCCGCAAATCGTACGACATGCACATGGCCACCGTCATTGTTTTCAATGAGCCCGGACCGCAGAAGATGTCCATAATAGGACATGCCCGTTCTTTCTGCGGTGCGGGTAAAAATTATGGTCGTGTGCATGGCCCCATAGAAAAGAATGGGGCCGCAATTCTCCCGTGGATTTTCGGCCGCAAAAACACGTTCGTGTGCATGGGGCCTTACTCTGCAGGAATAGAAAGGAGGGAGGAGCGGTCTCCATCACCTATTATCAATGGTGTGATCCTGTTTTATCTGCCTCCAGCTTTATAGCAGAGGTTTTATCTTTCATTATAATTCTGTCTCTGATGAAAATGAGTGTTGACCCTGCCCCCAGTGTAAAAAGCAAAAACTGAAAAGTGAGTTGAAGTTATAATCAATTGTGAATGTTTAGTGACCAGTGTAAAAACTGGAATATTTCAGGTTAAAATTACTTATATAGTTTATTGTAAAATTAAAATAACTGTACAATTTTTTTATCACTAAATATGTTTAACATATAAAGTTAATATAAGCACTAGGTGATTTTAGGACTATAAATTATCTTCAAAATAAAAATGACAACAGGAAAAGGCAGCTATTACAGCTCCTATCGGGATTTTACGATATCCTATTGAAGGAAATCTGCCTAACAATGCAGCAATAAAAGGGCAAGCAAATCCTGTTATAAATCAGGCAGATTTATTCTTCCAGGAGCCAGGTGCAATTTTGGTCTAATGCACGCAGGCGTATAAAATTGTATTCAGAATACATTGGCCATAGGCGGCAGTGGGCCCATGCTGTACTGCTGTGTACCTCTGATTTAATACAGAGCGCACAGAGGATTTTTGTAACAAATTTTACATGAAATTGTGAGAAAAATATTTGTAGCAGGCAGCATCTAATGTCGTATTACGTAGGTATATTTCCCTAGATGCATTACATTAAAGGGAGGATACAGTACCTCATGTAGGCACCATACTGCATCACATGGAGTACCTATTAGGTGTATACCTACACCATGAGCTGCTATACAGGGTCTGAGAACACAGAAATCCCCTGTGTACCAGCTCCCACTTCGCCATTTTGGCTATTTACGTCACTCCAGCATTTACCTCTTTCTGTACCAACGTAAATAGATGTGATTGTAATGGTGGGGGTAGGGAAACAGACAAGTAAGCCCTAATCTACCCACCACTCAGTCCCTGCCTACTTGCAACGACCCACCCTAGGCGACGGGGTACAACTGGGCGACGGTCCCTACGCTCAGTAAGTGCACGACAGACAAACAGACAAGGGTACACAAAGCTAAGGGAAATTGGGCAGTTGCCCACGGCAACACCGTGAGCAACAAGAGTGGTGAACGAGCCGAGTCAAACCAGGAGTGTACGAGGTACCAAACGCTGAGCAGGAGAATAGTGAACAAGCCGAGTCAAACCAGGAGTGTACGAGGTACCAAATGCAGAGCAGGAGAGTAGTCAGTAAGCCAGGGTCAGTATGAAGCAGGGTCAAATAGTTCAGAAGCTGCAGCAGGGCCAGGAAACCACACGAGAAGAATCACAAGCAAGGAGGAACAGGAAAGGCAGGTATAGATAGACAGAGGGCGGGAGCTAGCTCCGTCTGGCCAGGCTGTGATAGGCTCTCCCACTCCTAAGCCTGCCATCCTGAGTGGTGGAAGATGGAGTCAGTCTCACAGACATAGAAGCAGGTGCAGACTGATTATCTATGGGCGTATACACAGAAGCTGTGAATGGCAGATCCTTTACAGTGATTCTGTTTAACCCCTTAGTGACCACCAATACGTCTTTTCACGGCGGTCACTAAGGGGACTTAGGCTAGGCCATCTCCTTTTCACGGCGGTCCAGTCTAAGTCCTGCACGGGTGTCCTGTGCAGGCTGGAGCCGGGCTCCTGCTCCAATGGCCGCGATCGAAGTTTACTTAGAACGGACGTTTAACCCGTTAAATGCCGTGATCAATAGCGACCGTGGCATTTTACTTATTTACAGAGGCGGGGGCTCCCTCTGTCACCCATCGGCAGCCCACAAATGCAATTGTGGGCCTCCGATGGGGTGCCATGTTAGCCGGGGGCCTGATAAAAGCCCCCAGGTCTGCCCTGGGCATATGCCTATCAGGACATGCCAGAGGCACGTCCTAATAGAGTGCCTGTCAGATTTACACTGACAGGCAATAATACCAAAGCATTATAGCAGCGATCTAAAGATCACATAGTAAAGTCCCCTAGTGGGACTAATTAAAGAAGTAAAAAATGTGAAGTGAAATAAAAATGACAGTAAAAAAAAAGTGTAAAAAAGAAATAAAAGTACACATATATGGTATCGCCGCGACCGTAATGACCCAAACAATAAAGTTAATATGTAATTTAAACCACAAGGTGAACACCGTAAAAAAAAAACAATGGCAAAATTGCTATTTATTTCCATTGCCCCCCCCAAAAGTCATAATAAAAGTTAATCAATAAGTCCCATGTACCCCATAACAGTACCAATCAGAACTACGTCTCATCCTGCAAAAAACAAACCCTTATATCACTACATTCACGGAAAAGTGAAAAAATTACGGCTCTTGGAAAGCGACGATGCAAAAAGCAAATCATTTTAGTTCAAAAGAGTTTTTATTGTGCAAAAGTAGTAAAGCATAAAAAACCTCTACATATGTGGTATAGCCGTAATCATACCGACCCATAGAATAAAGGTAACGTGTTATTTAAGCCGCACAGTGAGTGGCGTAAATTTAGAACGCATAGAACAATGGCGGAATTTCAGGTTTTTTTTCTATTCCCCTAAAATAAGTTAAAAGCGAATCAAAAAGCGATATGTACCCCAAAATGGTGCCATTAAAAAGTACAACTAATCCCACAAAAAAACAAGTCCTCATACAGCTATGTTGACGGAAGAATAAAAAAGTTATAGCTCTTTGAATGCGACTATAGAAAAATGAAAAAAAATAGCATGGTCATTAGGGCCTAAAATAGGCTGGTCACTAAGCGGTTAATGGCAGATCAAGCGCATTGCGCTCTGCCTTCAAAGAGATAGGGCTGACACTATGTCAGACCGATCATCCTGAAGTGACAGGGAGCAGAAATGATCAGCTCCGTGTCACAAAATATACTAAACACAAAGTGAACATGTAATGTGGGTTTAATTAAGATAAACTGGAGGCAGGCAAAAAACCAAATAACTTCTTAATTAAACAGTAGCGTACAAGTTTCAGCAAAGCGGCAAATAACGGTGGTCGGGGAACTCTACCTTTGCGGGAGTTCCCACCGTGCCCATTTGTGTCCAAGGAATCTGTGGACGCATGGCTCCAGCTTTTTGTAGTGCCGCCACGGGTAACAGAAATGCTACTCTCCACCTCGCAGCTTATCATGATCTCTGTAGTCACTTATATCACCAGGTTGCACCAAATTTCTTTGCGGAGGACGATCTCCTACCCCTGCTACATTACCCAAGTCGTTGCAAAGGCACCACTACTGTCCGCGTCCGGAAACCCTCGACGGTACACAGGCAACGGTCCAAGTACCTTAGGTGCAACTGTTAAAGGGGGTATTGTAAAGTAAGTAGATAGTCCAAAGTCCATACAAATCAATCCCTTGAATAAGATGATGACCGCCCCTTTATGACCGTTTTGCACTGGCTATAAAATAAACATAACTTGCCTGTAACTTGTATATTTATAACCAGGAAATATTACTTCAAAGAGGACTGTTCACTCAAATTACCCCAAGGAGAGGAGGGACGACCAGACTTCACTTGATAATTATATTCTGGATACAATTTATTCAGTCAATATTCAGACCTTATTCTTAGGTCTCTCTGACTTGAAGACACTAGGCAGGACACTCTTATTCCCAGTTTCTTCCTACCTTTTGTCACTATGTGCAGTTGCACATGAGCGAGTGCCACTCTGGCCGTTTTTGATGGCATCCGAGTGGCACCCGATAGTTTTCACGGACCCATTCACTTTAGCGGGTGAACCGGGTCCGTGATAACTGACCCGATACTCCAATCCGAGGAAAGATAGGACATGTCCTATCTTTCCACGGATCACGGACGGTACCCGTACGGCACACAATGGTCGTGTGAATTAGGCGTATGTCCCTCAACTGCCGTCACCTCACACTTTCCTGCCTCTCACTTATTCCACTCCCTTCTTTCTCACTAAACTATACAGGGGACGCACCAATCACCCGGACCGGTCACCTGATCTGGGAACTGATGAAAGGCCGAACAGGAACCTTCCCTCAGTGAAGGGCTACTGTGTTACCTTGGTTGCGAGGGAAACCCAGCATATGTTGGACTTTATATGTACAATATATGGCAGTATTTTATATATATATATATATATATATATATATACATACACATACACACATACACAGTACATGGGGTATTATTTATATATACACGGTATTATTAATGTGTACTGTATATGGTGGTATTATATATGTATACATTTTACAGACGTATTTATGTATAAAGTAAATGGCAGCATTATTTATATGTACAGGATATACCGGTGTTATTTATGTGAACAGTATACGGGCATTGGTGGCATTATTGGTGGCATTGGCAGTATGGTGGCATTATTTCTGTGGAAGGTATGTAATATGGGAGGGGTCGCCAAATCAATTCTGCTGCACAGGGCGCCCCCTAGCCTAAGGCCAGCCCTGATCCCAGCATCCCATCGACAAGAAAAAAAAGTAAATACAAAATAAAAAAGTTTAAGGCCTCATGCACACGACCGTGGTGTTTTTCTGGTCCGCAAATTCCAGGACCGTGTTCCGTGGAATGTCATCCGCAGTTCATCCGTATGTAATCCGCAGTTCATCCGTATGTAATCCGCAAAATGCGGATGAAAAAAAAAAAGCCTAGGTAAAACAGGATGACGACAGAACTCATTCCCGGTCGTCGTCTAGCAACATTTCCGCAAATCCGCAAACTGCGGATGACACACGGAGGTGCATCCGCAATTTCCACGGGCCCATTGACTTCTATTGGCATGTCCGCAGCGCATTTGCGGACCGTAATAAGACATGTCCGGAGTTTCTGCGGCACGGATGTGCGGACATGCGGAGAGCCGTGAAAACACGGATAGTGGGTATGGCCACATAGAAATGAATGGGTCCGCAATTAACCCGTGGATTTGCGGACGCAAAAACACGGTCGTGTGCATGAGGCCTTAAAGAAAAAACAAAATAAAAGAGAAATAAAAAAACAAAATAAAAATACAGTGAAATATTTTTTTTCCCTAAGGCTATGTTCACACGGAGTATTTTGCAGGAGGAATATCTGCCTCAAAATTACGTTTGGAACTTTGAGGCAGATTTTCCTCTCCCTGCACGCCGATTTTCGCGCCGTTTTTCGCCTGCGGCCATTGAGCGCCGCGGGCATAAAACACAGTGAAATACGCTTTCTCTGCCTCCCATTGAAGTCAATGGGAGGTCAGAGGCGTAAACGCCCGAAGATAGGGCATGTTGCTTCTTTTTCCCGCGAGGCAGTTTTACTGCTCGCGGGAAAAAGACGCCGACGCCTCCCATTGAAATCAATGGGAGGCGTTTTCGGGCCGTTTTTGCGACGCGGATTCCGCGTAAAAAAACTCGGCAAAATACTCAGTGTGAACATAGCCTAATACCTCCACAAAGCCACCTGTACCGTCAGTTTTTGTTTTCTTTGACATGAAAGCATATAATAATGCATCCAATTCACAGAATATATGTTATATCAAATCCACACTAATTATGACCTGCCACTAGTCTTTGTCTCCCTAGCCCTACTAGAGAAATATGGTGACCTTTATTCTCGAGTGTTATAATGATGACGTCGGTGGAACAAAGTACACGTATTTGATATTGTTATACACGAGAAAATACGAGGTTAATTACATAAATTTGTCCGGTTAAACGAATAATGTTAAAATGATAAATTCATACATCAGATACCCTAACATACACTGTATGGGCAAAAGTATTGGGACACCTACACATTAGACCTACAGGAGCTTTTATGATATCCCATTCTAAAGCTAAAACAGCCTCCACTCTTCTGTGAAGGCTTTCGTGGAGTATATCTGTGGGAATTTTAGCTTATTTATTTAGAAGAGCATTTGTTAGGTCAGACACCGATGTTGGATGAGACTACTTAAATCTCCGTTCTAGTTCATCCCAAAGGTGTTCAATGGGGTTGAGGTCAGGTCTCCATGCGTTTATGGACCGGGGCACAGCCTCGCTGAAACACAAAAGATCTTCCCTAACCTGTGCCCACAAAGTTGGAAGCTTACAATTATCCAAAATATTTTATCACATTTCCAGTCGGCAATTTTTGTTTCTTATTCTCTTGGACCACGCCCATTAAAACGTTGATAGAAGTTTGTAGACCTAAACTGTGCCTTAGCAATTTGACCAGTAAGTAAATATTGATATGCAGACCTAGTAGGTTTAACGGACAATTCCTGAAACAATTTTCAATGATCTAATCTAGCCAACATATCCAGTGGTATTTCTATTCCTGCTACATTCCTGAGCACTTTAGAACCTCTCGAGTGAATTCACGTCCTCAGATTACCTGGATGTAACTGAACTGCCTTTTTACTTAATTTTAAGATGAAGATTGGGCCTGGAGTAAAAGCAAAACAAAACAATACTCTGTCTGGAAGCGGCCAAAGAGTTATTTTAACATGTTCCAAACTTATGCGCAACAATTACATTGTTGATGGTTTCACCACAAACCGGCACTTAAATGTGTCCAGCTATCTAGAGCCAGAAGTTGGAACAGTAAAGCCTTTCTTACGGTGTGTCTTTTAGACAGTGGGCAGCCTTGTGGAGTGTGTGGCATCACACATCGGATGGTGGAATGACTAACACTTGGTCTGTGATGGACAACCAGTAATTGTGTTTATTGGGACTTGGCATTAGTAGTATAGGACAGGTCAAGCAGGACAGGACTCTCACGTCTGGTAGAAACTAGAAAAAGGAACATATTATTTTCTGACAATGCTTTCTCCATGCCAACACAGCAGTAAAAACTAACATGCGAGAAATACGGCAATTCTTGGGTTTCAAAATATTATAGTATCTCTAAGCAAATTAAAGTAGAACCAAGCCTAAACCCAAAAATGATATCTGCAGCAGCACTGATATGCCTAAATGATATACCTAGTAGCATGCATATTATACAGAGGCATCAGGCCAAATACACACTATGCGTATTTCGTGCGGATTTGCCGTGTGGATTTTCGTGCGGAAAATCCTCCGCGTAATAAAGTACCAGCAAAGTAAATGAGATTTCAAGAAATCTCATCTACACATTGCAGATTTTCTGCTGCATGTAAATTGACCTGCGGTGTTTATTTTAAAATCTGCAGCATGTCAAATTATCTTGCGTTTCCACTCGTCACTAGCTTAAAAAAAAATAAACGCACCAAAATCCGCAGCATAAAAACACCTACTTTCGCATAAAAATGTAAAAACCGCATTAAAAAAAACACTATTAGGTGCAGATTTTACCTGTGGAATTACCTGCGGTATTGATGAAGATTTTCTGCACCAAATTCTGCAACGTGTGCACACTATGCGTATTACGTGCAGTTTTTCCAGCACGTATTTGCGTGCAGCAAAACCGCAGTGAAATATAGTATCAGCATGGACAATGAGATTCCAGGAAACCTCATGTACACGTTGCAGTATTTTTCCACATGTAAATTGACCTGCGGTTCGTATTTTTAAAATCCGCAGCATGTCAATTTATCTTGCGAATCCGATTGTGAATTCTAAGTGCCTAGTGCAGTGGAAAATCGCACCAAAACATGCAGCTGCTATTTATGCATCAACACGTAAAAAAATGCACCGAAAAGCACAATCAAAATGCGCACATTCTGGTGCGGTTTTTACCTTCGAATTTCATGCGTATTGCTGCAGTTTTGGTGTGGATTTTCAGATGCAAAATAAGCAAAGTGTGTATGTAGCCTTAAAGTAAAGCACCGTGAAATGTAAAATCTAAAATTTTTGCAAAATGTTTTGAATCTTTTTTTCTAATTATATTTATTTTGCAGTTAGTTTTTTTTTTATAATGCAGTGTAAAGAAATATCTTTTATTAATAAATCAATAAAAACAGCTGAAACAAAAGCCTTTCATGACAGTACACTAGGGTTGTCACGATACCACAATTTGGACTTTGATACCGATACTTTGTATAGCATTGCGATTCTCGACACCAAAACAATATTTTGCCAACAACAATAAAAAAAGGTTCTTCCATTCTCTGATGTGAGGCACGTGGTGCAATGAATTTTGAACCTCCATGTGCCTCACTTTAATAGTAATTAACCCCATCATGTTTTTCACAGTCATAATGAACAACATTGGGTTAATGTTTGAGGTACATGATGGGGTTAATTACTATTAATGTGAGGCACACCTTGTGCCTCACATTAATTAAAGTGAAAGAAAGCAGTTTTTGTTTTTTTTACAGCATACACATCATAAATGACGCTATAAATTTATTGTGCAGGTTATTACGGTCGCGACAATATCGATTATGTGTATGGTTTATGTATTGAAACTTTTATTTTAATGTTTATTGTAAAACAACGTGTGTGTGTGTGTGTGTGTGTGTGTGTGTGTGTGTGTGTGTGTGTGTGTGTGTGTGTGTGTGTGTGTGTGTGTGTGTGTGTGTGTGTGTGTGTGTGTGTGTGTGTGTGTGTGTATTTTGTATATATTTTTTTTTATTTAACTTTTTTTTTCATACTTTAATGTGCTGGCATATATCTGTATGCCAGTACATTATTCTGTGTACTGATGGTAAACAGGCAGTTATTAGGACATACCTAAGTATGCCCTAACAACAGGAAATATGGTAGGACAGCCCTGGGGTCCTTCAATGGACACTGGGCTGTCTGCCCATATATGGTATGTCCCTCAATCACATGACGCAATCCAAGGGACATCCCCCTTCTCATCTTCCCCTTGAATGCTGCGGTCAGCTTTGATCGCAGCATTCAATAGAATAGCATTGGAGATGAGAGGTTTCTCTAATCTCCGCCGTTAGAATGAGGCTGAGGCTGTGTAATACAGCCATTGCCCCGCTCCTGACAAGTGAGTGTGCGCGGTCAGCATGAGGTGATTCGACCAGCGCTGCACTAATGAGCGGAATCATCGGCCCTGAAGACAGAACATTGTGGTGTTTTGCAGTGCGCCCACCATGTTCTCGGTCTTCAGTGCCGGCAATCATTAGTACAGCACCGGCCGCATCACCTCATGTTGACCGCGCGTGCACACTTGTCAAGAGCGGGGCAATGGCTATATTACACTGCCACAGCCCCGCCCGGAAAACATTCATGTAATGCAATAATAAGCTGTATCGAAATACATGAATTAATGGTATTGAACCGTGTCAGGGTGCATGGCATCTAAATAGTACCGATGCATCGTGCAACCCTACAGTACACGATTATTCACTCAATATACTAAATAAAAAGATAGGTATGGACAAAATACTAAAAAATTTAGAAAAAAGTTAAATTCACCCAGTAGCAAAGTCTACCGTAACGACTAGATAGAAAGAGCTACAAATACATTAAAATAAAAAATAAAGAGAAAACATGGTACATTTATAGGCACATTAGCTACCTGGCTACTAGGATTTGTCTAGCCTTGTAGTAACACATTACTGGTATAGCAAGTCCATTAACAATTTGGTAACGGTTTCAAGGTAGTAACCATGAAAAGCTCAAACAAGGTAATGATGATATATTACAAAGATGCTAGGTTTCACATTTGCTGACTATAGAGCTAATGGTAATCAAGGGACGAGATTTAAAGCTGTAGGGTCACTTTCATAAAATGTCAGGGGCCGAGTCGCTTTACCGCTTCTGGAATTATAGCAATAGCCAATATGAGAAATGTCGCCATAACTTCAGACTAATGATTTTTCTCATGGGACATAGGAGGGAAGAAGTCTGAAATTGCCTCCAGAGACTGTATTGACGCTTAATATTAAACATCGGCACAATCTCGTCTATTTAAGGGGCATCTGCCCACTCTGTCTACATTGCAGAGCCAGGAAGAAGAGGAGCGCAGGGTCATAGAGACCTGGCGTTTTATTAGAAAATTATGTTTGTTTTATTTTTTGTTCAAGGAGACTGTATATTTCTGGAAACACACATGACCACATAAATAACATGCAACCTATAATGCCACGTTCATGCAAAGTTCGCAACAAATCCGTGGCAAAATCTGCATGCGGTTCTGGCTGTGAATGTAGCTTGGATTTCACAATTTACATTGCACAGGTTAAAAGCTGCTGCGAAAATCTACAGACAATCCACAACATGCCCTCAAATCTGCAGCAGAAAAATCTAAATTGGGTAAAACCCCATTTACTAGCATTGAATTTTTGGTGAACCACATTTGAACATGGCCTTACCGTTCCTTCATTTACCAATAATGGACAAAAATGTATAGAAATTGCTTATTGGAACAAATAATTTCTAAATTTTACTAGTAGAGGAGGAAGCGTATACATAGAAATAACCTCCATACATTCATCTATACTACCAGTATTAGCTAATCGAGCTTAAACATTCCTCCTCTACCACACATGTAATGGCAATCCCTCAGAAATTCCGCCTGTCACAGTCATGAAAATAATATGATTACATTCAATAATTACAGGGAGGAGTCCTTTGTTTCTACCCTAAGTAAGACAAAGTGCAGCTGACTTGTACAAGCAGAGACAGCGAGCAGTAATGCATAGACGCTGGCAGGGAACGGACATAAAAAAAAGCGCTTGAAAACAAATCTAAGAACAATGTAATGCTTTCAAAGCTCATTGAACTCAAGCCAAGTCTTTCTAATATCTACACAACGGGGCAATGAATAGGCATTATATTATTTTACACAGACCCCAGCTCGTTTGCCAGGAATGATATGTCCAGACAAAACAAAATACTTAAAGAAAATTAAAAACAGGGTGTATGCCGGAGTTAGATGGACGTCAGCTAAACAATATAGCGCTACATTCCAAACTCAGTACCTACAAGTTAAATATTAGATGCAAATAGTAATTCAGCGCAAGGAGAGGGACTAAGATCCCCATCAGATCCCTACAGAATGTAACACAGCACTGCTTATTGATACTAATCACGTTTGCATTTAAGAAAATGGTCCACATTTACTGACTGTCAAATCTTGCCTTATCTGTGCGTGCTCTGCGCCAAACTAATAAAAAAAAAAAAAGAGAAAGCAAAGGGATATGTAACACATAACAATGATTTACATGCCATTCAGAGTCTGCGGAAAACTTATTGACAACCACTTTGGGCAACTTACGGCTCTCATTAGTGGTTGTCACCCAGTATTTAGGAAAGGAACCAGAGGGAGCGCTTTTAAAAGGGTATGTCCACCTGTACACAGCATTTTAGAATTTATATACAGAAGTAATTTACATAAAAAGTTGAGTAACTTTGTAAATTCATTGCATCACTTACCTTGTACTAATCCCGTTCACATCAGGGTTTGGTTTCCATTCAACCTTTCCATCGGTGGAACTGATGAACGGAAAGCCGAACAAAAACGATCGCTTGCATAACCATTGATTTCTATAGTAAGGCTTCCGTTGCAGTTGGTTTCCGTTACGTAAAGTTTCCGTTTATTTCACAGAACCAATAGCGTAGTCGATGCCTTGTGTGAAGACTACACGTCTTAGAATGCAAATGAGCGGACTAAGCTCTGATTGAGTCGAGGAAGAATGCTTAAAGATTTCAAATTTTCAGAGGTTTGTGGGGGCTCTTCTCCTTTTGGAGAGGGCTTGGGCTAGACCGCATTCTTGTGCACTTGGGGTATGCTGCACCTTTTTGGTACTTGGTTGAGAGAAAGCACATTCTCTGACTTTTTAAAAAACATAAAAATAAAAGAATACCTATATATAATTTATTCAATGATTTCTGAAGGTTGACATAGTTTAGAGACTTTTTGTGCATGCACGGCCAGGATTAGATAGTTTCTGAGTCTTTTAGAAAACTGCCCTTAAAGGTCTTTTACGGTACTGCATCAAGAGATTCTTATTATAAGAGTCACCACGGAGTATAAAAGGGGGACGGGTAAAATAGTGCTGCAGCTAGTTTGTGCCGG
The DNA here is from genome assembly GCF_050947455.1 of Rhinoderma darwinii. Taxonomy (NCBI): domain Eukaryota; kingdom Metazoa; phylum Chordata; class Amphibia; order Anura; family Rhinodermatidae; genus Rhinoderma; species Rhinoderma darwinii. The sequence goes on from NC_134690.1 coordinate 329,947,123, forward strand.
CATTAATGGGTGTCTCTGCTAATCGACCACCACCACCAGTGATTAAGTAGTTGAAGGATTCGAGAAAAAGAGGAAAAATTTATGTTTGTATTTTATAGCCAGATATCAATATCAGAATTTTAAATATAATAGTCTTCAGCTCTGAATAATGCTTTACATAACAATAACAGAAGATCAATCTTACTTGCGTTTGCATCATTGCTCGCTCCACACGCCGAGAACTTCCCTTCTCTAATTTGTTCCTCAAAATTAATGCAGAAGTCTGGATGGGCCAAAATTTGGGTTGTGAAAGTAAACACTGAAATAAAAAGGAGATAATTACATGTGTAACATTGACTAAACAGAAAATAATAAAAGCGTAATTACGCTGGGAAAAAAAAAATATATATTATGGGTTGTGCACAACTTGTAAATGATGTCAGCCAAAAACACAAACATACAAAAAGATGAAAAAATATTTTCAACAAGATTGTCTGGATTCAGTAGATTTCAATAGAATTAATGTAAAGGAGACATGCCGTGTGTAGTTACATTACAAGTTTATATCGGCAGGTTTCTACGGCACGGACACCCTCCCTTAGACATACTGGAAGTTGTCCGTCGGCCATAGAAATGCATGGGCCATTACATTCGGCAGAACTTGCTGAAGAAATTTTCTGCTACTGAAAATCAGTTGCATTCATCTGACTAGGGCTGTTTTTGCAGCAGGTGTCTGCAAGTTCCCTTCAGATGAATGGAACGAAGTTTCATTCATAAGACAATTTCCTCAAATTTGCTGCGTGTGACTGCACCCTAACTGGGGTTGTCTAAACCCCGCACACACCAAAAAAAGTAAAATTATAAACTCCCTACCCAACCTAACTTTACAGAACAAAGCTGAATGTCAAAACCTTAAGCTACACATAATAGATATTACTTCAATACTTTTTTAAGTAGGGATGTAAAAAAAAAAAAAGGGAATGCAAAAATCACTATGTCCTACCAAAATAAAACATTATTGCCACATTCCAACACATGTTGATTGGCGTCTGGTCATCAAGGCACAAAAAAGCAGTCATGAAATGGTTAAGATCTATTCCATGAAAAACGTTACTTTCAGCATTCGACTGAAATGTACAAATTGTAATTTATGGGCTCGTCCGTTTATCGGATTCATCTGTGAGGTAGGGAAATGTTGGCAGCTCATGTGTTCCTGTTCAGTGGGCGTTTTCTGCAGAGGGATATCCACTGCCCTTCCTAGGGTGTCAACAGCTTCTTACTGCAAAAATTCCCATGTGACAAAAAGTCATCCACAAGCAGGACATCATTTTAGAATATTACTTACAAAAACTAGAAAGGGACATCAGTGTAAATGTATCAAGCGGTAATTCAGTAATGGACCCTGATATAAAAGGATCTCAGGAGGATTTAGGCTTTATTATAACAACTACAACAGTACGTTTTCATTTAAAGCCTAGCTCCACTCAAAGGCTTACATTTTAATACCTCCAACTCCCACCTACAAGGGTTTAGGAGGCATCTCAGACTGTAGCTCTACTTTATGTCTTATAATACGCACCACTGACGTAAAGGGAGCATGGTGGCCAATGGGGATTTTCTTTGCCTGACTGACATCATAGTGGCCCCGCAGAGTAACTATTTTGTAACTCTGGAGAAGAAACCAGTTCCTTCCACGCATAGCAGCGCTGTGGCTCTATGAATATCTAGTGCATCTCTAAAGAGCCAGACAAGTTCCCCCAAAACATCAGTCTACATTTCTGCTTATTGGACTCCTGTGTGAACGACTTTAGTGGGAATGGGCTATTGAGGGTGACTAACTAAAGACACCTCTAGATTCAAGCCAAGAGTTCCTTCAACATAAACCTTCTACTAAAATGTGCAGGATAGTGAAACATACTGAGCAAAATTAAATACAAGTACTAAACAGACAACTACCCTTACCACCCTCTGCTTTATGTCACCGAATGAAAGCATTCTTGCTTCCATTCAGATACTGAAAACCCTTCAAGAACATATACTGGTTACACAATTGCAGTTTGTTACTGTGTAATTAAAGAAGCACTCCAGCCAATTTTTTTTTTGCCTATATAGTACAGCATAGGCTGTTATTAACCCCTTCACGACTGTAATACGGTTATAACCGTTTCAACTGCCGATGCCCCATGCAGTTGTCACATATATAAACATTGGCAGTTGTTAGCAGTTGTGCTGCTTCATTGTAAGCAGCGCTGCACTCTCATGTTTGCCGGGGCTTTAACAGCACCAGAATACAGCCCCCTTGTAGATAATGCCTTACACAACCCCCATGTAGATTGCACAAAACCCCCTGTAGATAGCGCCACCTAAGCTCCCTCTAGGAGCAGAATCCCGGCCAGAGCACTCTGGCCAGAGACTCCCTTCCTAGAGGGAGCCCTCGATGTCTCTACATCCCCCCTGCAGATAGCACCATCCCCCTGTAGATAGTGCCCCCACCTGTAGATAGCACCCCCACCTGTAGATAGCACCCCCCTGTAGATAGCAACCCCCTGTAGATAGCAACCCCCTGTAGATAGCAACCCCCTGTAGATAGCAACCCCCTGTAGATAGCAACCCCCTGTAGATAGCAACCCCCTGTAGATAGCAACCCCCTGTAGATAGCAACCCCCTGTAGATAGCAACCCCCTGTAGATAGCAACCCCCTGTAGATAGCAACCCCCTGTAGATAGCACCACAACATCCCCCTCTGTTGAAAGCACCACCTAAGCTGCCTCTACAGCCGAAATCCCCGGTCAGGTCGCTCTGGCTGTGGATTCCACTCCTAGACGGAGCCCCTGACATCTCTGTCCATATACGGACAGTGACGTCAGGGGCTCTCACTAGGAGCAGAATCCCCAGTCAGATTGCTCTGGCCGAGGATTTCGCTCCTGAAGGGAGCCCCTGACGTCTCTGTCAATATTTGGACAGTGACGTCAGAGGCTCCCTCTAGGAGCTGAATACCCGTCCAGAGCGTCGGCAATAATCTGGCCGGGGACACCGCTCCTAGAGGGAGCCCCTGATGTCGCTGTCCATATATGGACAGAGACGTCAGGGGCTCCCTCTAGGAGAGGAACTCCCGGCCAGAGCGCTCTGATGGGAATTCCGCTCTTAGAGGGAGCTTAGGTGGCGCTATCTACAGGGATCAGGGTGTCTGGTGCTATCTACAGGAGGGATGGTGATATCTAGCTACAGGGGGTGGCGCTAACCACAGAGCGGATGGTGGTATCTACAGGGGGAAGGCACTATCTACAGTTGGAACTGTGGGACTATGTGGGCACTGTGGCACTATCTATAGTGGGCACTATGTGGGCACTGGCACTATCTACAGGGGTATTGCGGCACTATCTACATGGGCACTGTGGTGTTTTCAGGAGGCAGGGACAAAAAAAACCCCTAACAAATAAAATTAATAGATTATTTTTTTTTTTAACGCCCATGAAAAATGGATGGCAACTGGCGGTTGAAAACCCTCAGACAGCCGGGAAATAGATTAAAATTTTGAGACGCACTGATGCAAAACAGCCATGAAAATCTGACAGTTGATCCGTTAAGTGCCCTTTTTTTTCACGTCCTGCGAATATAGCCTTATTACCCTCTTCACTCTCCCCTCACAGCGATCCAGGCTGACGGAGAGTGTAGAAGACTAATTGCTACAGAGCTGCAACAGCGTGTATGTATATATATATATATATATATATATATACACACACACATATATACATATATACATACACACAAAATTACAAAAAAAGTGGGGTTTTTTTCACATTTATAGTGGTTTCCAATCTAGAAAATGAAAGCCTCACAGGTCTTGTAAAAAAAAAAAACTAAATAAAAATAGTTGAGACATTCAAAGCAGTTGCAAAGAAGTGCATATCAGAAATGGAAAATTGTACATGAACACGGGCATCAATGACCCTTGGTCATGAAAGGGTTAAAGAATAATGTAGAGGCTCTTGTGTATAACTGTTTTAGTTAATGTGTCATTTATGGGTTGTCTGCCATCTTGGTTCCTACTTCAGCTTTGATATGGTTCACTTAATGAGGCCTACTTTTCCCATCATGCCTCTGGCTTTGCAGAGGTAGAGGGGGTAGAGTCTTATCCCATTACACTTGCTCTGCTCTATCGAAGTTCTATACAAGTACAGCAAGTGATAGACCAGGAACAGAGAACTTGTCCCCTAACTGCAGTGTATCCTGTGTGATGCAGCTCAGTCTGTCTAATGCTTGTTTCAGTTTTTACACAGGAGGCAGTGAGGAGCAGCATCTCCTAGGAACACATTGGAAATTCTGCACACAGCATTTACAGATAGTATAGACAGTTAGCGTGAGTCAGAGGAGCTTTATAACTCTGCAGTTAATCATTGTATAGAGACACCTATTATATCACCGCATTCCTGCTTCCTTAGACAGAGCAGAAATTATCTCTTCATACACCCCCTGAGGAATCACTCACAGCGAAATGCGCGTTGGGGTCTTTGTGGTGGAGCGAACATTGGTTCATATAATTCCTTTTGATGTTATGGGTAAGGCTGTTTTGAGCTATATCTGCATGCACTGACACTTTCTCCTGTTCCCCTTCCTATTTGTTAATAATGTTTACAGGGATTGGAGCTAATCAGTATGAAACCATTCTGGGTCTGAAATAAAATCTTGTAGTTATTAGTTATTTAGTACAGTCCTTATATACATGTTTTACATGTCATCCAGCAAACCGTTTTTCTCCATAAAACTTTACTAGAGTCGTGTCTTTATATGTTTTTTAATACATTGTTTGTTATATTTGTGTAATAAAATTTTTCATATTTTTGTATACATTTGGCTATATGCTCTGGTTCTTTCTGTATGGTTTACATATTTATGGAGCTGCCTACATGGTAAATTATGGGGGGATGTTGGTGCTATAAACATTTTCCAACTCTTAACATAACTTCTTTTGGAGTTTATATTTTGATTCCTTAGACAGAGCAGAAATCATCTCTTCAGCTGCACTATATGCATGGAGGACATAGAGGAACAAGGAGGATGGTGCTGGGTTTGAGGTGATAGGTGATGATGTAATTCTGTAGTTCACAGGAAGTCAGCCACACAGGGGAGAGTGACCTCCTGTCTACACATTAAAGCATGGTCTATATTGATGGTCATTCTGAGATCACATGACACATCTGTCCATAATTAAAGGGTTAAAAATTTATAAATGCAACTGAGCTGGGAAGAAACAAATGAAACTGCTAGAATATTGCTGGGGAGTTAGCATATGTCCAAAAGAAAAAAAAAAAGTGCGTCTTTAAGAAAGATCAGCATGGAGATTTGGAGATGAGTTTTTTTTGTGCGGCTGTGTTAGCTGATGTTCAGACAATGCAGATGTCTGTGGAAAAAATGTTGCCAGTAATTTGCACAATAGCCACACATTACTGCGGTGAAATCCGCCAATATTTCTCCAAAATCTGCAGTGGATAGGACAGTAAAATTTGTGAAGAGTTTGGTTTTTATACCCAGTATGAAAATTGGATTTTCAATCTGCGCAGAGTTTAAACTGTGTTATCCTAGCCTTAAAAGGGTTGGCTACTTTGTAATGACATTTCTTAAACGCCCTAATTGTTGTGTTCTGAGACAGTCAACTATAAATACCCCCATCACTTACCCCAGCGCTTCATATCAGGCCCCATGCTCGCCCTGGAATGGATTAGTAAACAGAGGACAGAGTGAATATCCTGTGTCAGCGCAAAGTAATTTAGGGCGTTTTCGAAGTTTTATTTTAAAAAAATGGCCAACTGCTTTAATGGAGTTCTCCACTTAGAACAATCGCTGTTTATATGTGCCCTACTAGGGAACACGGACAACAGAGAGAGGGATTCCTCAATTAGGACTCAACCAGTCAACCAGAGAGGAGGGATGCTGCTGGAACCCTTCGAGAACTGATCACCATGAAGACTACATTTAAAAAGGAGATTGTCCTTGCTGGACAACCCTTTTAAGCTTACAGAGGATTGCATAGCTTGACACATTCTGACAGATCTATAATAAATCGATCTAATCAACATCCAAATTGTACAGAGCCATAATCAGATGCCAAATTCAAGTGTATGGTCCCTTTCTGTACCTATATAGAGGCATATAAAGGTTTTTTCATACGGAATCCAACGGACCCCTAAAGGAATTTGCTTCTTATGGGAGAATTGCTCCGTATATGTGGCACCTGATAAAACTATGGAGCTATGTGGCCTCAATGTGCTGCTGTACAGCTTACAGGGGTTTCCCCAAGTTATTCCAAAAAGTGGCAGGGGTAGGAGGGACGCATTAATAAAAAAAAGTCATTACCTCACAGACCCAGGCGTTCCAGCGCCGCCGCTCTGGTCCTCCCCGCCGCTCAGTGGCATAACTATCACTGTAGTAGCCATAGCGGCTGCTATGGGGCCCGGCGGTATGAGGGGACCTGTGCCACCCGGCCGACACATAACATCATGTGCCGGGCAGCACAAGCCCCCTCATTCCTGGTGGCGTCGCTGGCACGGGCATCCGTGGGCCCCATGTGACAGCCACGTTTAATTGTATCTGTGTCCTTAAGACGCAGATACAATTGAAAACTATTGCAGAGCAGGGAGCTAGCTCCCTGAGTTGCCGGTTACTAGGCTACAGGCCACGTTAGGCCTGCAGCCTATAAGGTGCTGGGATAGGATCCCCCGGCGGCGCAGGCCGGCGTGATGAGGTGATCATCACGCCGGATTATGCAAGGGTCCCATCTCAGGCTGCTGAGGAGCAGCTCCGTTCGTCGTGAGCACAAGGCTAAGTGAGTACAATTTTTTTTATACGTCTGGGGTGGCATTATATACAAGGAAGGGCTCCTGGGGCTGTGAGGCTCTATGTACAAAGGGGGGTATGTGGCACTATCTATATGAGGGGCCATGTGCCCCCGCAACTAACACATACAATGGGGGCTATGTATCTGTTGCGGGAGATGGGGGGCAAGTCAAAACTTTTCTATGGGGACCAGTCCCTACTAGCCATGCCCCTGCCACCGTTTATTAACGTGGTTGCAGCGATGACGTGATGGTATATGATTTCTACAGTGGCTGCAGCGATCACGTGGGTATACGGGCACGTCATCGCTGCAGCCAAGCCCGGAGTGATGGCGCTGGAACTGGGATCTGTGAGGTGAGTAATGGTTTGTTTTTTTAATGCATCCCCCATACCACTATTTTAAAAACAACTCGGAAAACCCGTTTAACCATTCATAATACAATGGTTAAGCTTTAATGGCATAAGATTAGACAACCTCTGTAACTTATAGGAATTTCATATCAGTTTAAATAGGTGGAAAATCTAAATTCGGGCACTAGCAGATCTATTTTGGCATTACATTGCTATTTCATATGATACAATGATACATCAATAATCATTATTTATCACCAACCACAATATATTGGACGTGGATATCAAACACAAAAGCTAAGAACATTTTTTTTAAAAACTAATCTCCTGGAATTTGTATTCACATGTTGGAAACGGCATGAATTACGAGGGGATTTGTATTGATTTCGCTATAAATAAACAGCGGTGTTACTGGGAGGTAGTTACAATGCTGCGCTCTCATTTGACTAAACAATGTGATGTACAGTAATTTATTACAAAGGATAACACAATAGCACGGCCAGGCTTGTTTCCATGATGGCAAGATAGGACTCGACTCACAAAGGATCATCTCCTCCCACATCCTGACACATGTCAATTGGAAGGTGAAACCGTGGCCACAAATCATGAAAACTCACGGTCCCTGCCTGGTCTTTATATTAAGGATAAAGAGACTTAGACTATGCTTAGCACCGACTGAAAGAGTGTGTTTTACTCCATACACCGTTCATCTCCCACTCATTAACATCTCCTTTTCTTTCTCGTACAGTTACAAGGGTCTTTCAGAATCAATATTGGTCATTAAATGAGAAAAAAGGGCCACCTTCCTCCCACCACATCCGAGCTACAGAAAATTAATTTTTGCAACAAAAGGCAGGAGTCACATCTCCAATACCTTTGTATCTCTGTGACAACATCCTTCTACACCCTATATAAAAATAATTCCCCCCTTTATTTACAATTATGGTATACTGGGTTTTAGGACAGCGGTCTGCCTTAATAAAGGAAACTCAAAAATTCAACTTTTTGCAACCTAAAATCAAACATGTTCCCTTCCTCTTGCAAAATAGACATGTGGAACAAAAGATGGCTACCTACATCCTTATTATGACTCGTGAACGTATGAAATATTAGCATCGCATCCGACGGCAGATTTGCAGTGAATCTTTCCACTAAGTGCGCTATTTCAAGAGTGCTCATAGATTGAAGCCACAGATACAACTCTGCTAAATGTTTTATTTATAAGATAAAAAAAATAAAACATTGTCGAACGTCTGAAACGCCCCATTTTCTAGAGCATTTCCAGCTCTGTTCATCCTGAGAGCCCTGGTTCACAAACACAAATACATGGGCAGAATAGTTGGAGAGATGGAGAAGGTGAGAGTGTAACTCTACATAAGAATGACAATTTATATGCCCTTTAGGGTCTGCAGAAAGTTGGGTAACACTTAAATAGCTTCCAATTGCTGAAATTTATTACAGATTGTGGTTGAGAACTCTGAAGGACCATCCTCCTTTTGGATATTTATGGATCGATTATTTATTTGCCCCATATCACCCTGGTACACAATCATATGAGACTACATGCGCAATTTAGTTTAAAAGGGTTTTCCGGGAGTTGTCAATCAGGATAGGGGAGGGTATAAAAAAAATAACAGGTACTCAAACTTTGAAACAGGCCACGGTCCAGCGCTGACCACCCTGGCGCCAAATCGATCAAATCGCCGACACCCCATGCGCCATATTCTTCGTTATGTGTTATGTTCTCTTCCCCTTTTGGTCTCGCAGAGAGCAATACCAGGTAATTCTGTAGCATGCACTGAACTGCCCAACAGGAGCGTGTCAGGTAAAGTAGCACATACTACAATGCTTTTACAAATAGGCATGAAATCTCCCACACTGTCTAAACTCTAATCTATCTCCTTTACTTCTGTTTTGAGGAAATCCCATTTTTTTCCCCATTGAACGGGGCTAATCAGCGTGCAGAAACACTGTCATTTTTACTGTAAAACCGCGGCAGAAATCCAAGAATCAGCCTTGAATTTCTACCGTGGAATCTAGGCCAAATCAACTAAAGATTTTTCCTAAGGGAAAAATCTGTCATGTGAACATAGCCTTAGTTGCCATAATATTTAAAGACTTTATTGGAGAGATCTGTCAACTCTCCACTTCATCTCTTTCTATAGGAGGATACCACAGGCTGCTTTTGCCTGCCGAACAGGTGTCCGGGGACCCCCATTTTCACGAGAAAGAACTAGAACTGCATTCTATCAGACATTTATGGAATATCCTTTGGAAATACCACATTAAACTGGCCATACAAATAAGATTCAACTCATTTTCCTTGCTTTCATCCAGGAAATAGAATATGTGCGTCACTCAACCACCCAGATATTGATATTTATCAAATCGTGTAGAACCAAACCTGGGGTTTTTATTATGGAGTTCAATAAATTAACAGTATGAAAAAGGGTCCTACATCCCCCCTAGTGGTGGCTGAAGGTAGCTAGAATTGTATCATTTAAAGCAAAGTATTTCAACCTATGACCGCTATAAAAATATAGAAAGAATTTAAATTGAACTGGAAAATTCAATTGAATTGGAAAAAAAAAAATGGCACTCATTCACTTTTAAAATCAAATTTTCATGTTGGGCTGAAATAAATGCTGTATACATTTTTACTTTTTCACCAAACAGACTTGCAGTAACAATTTCATGTCAGATGAGTACAATCCTATTGTAAAACTATGGTAACTATGTTAGACCACCTTATGTTGAAATATCTACCAAGCGTGTTCCCAGGGGACACATTAGGACAAAGGAAAGATCAGCTGATGAGTTCCTTGTTTGCAAGAACTATACAAATTGTTTTTGAATTTGCGTGAATACAGCAAATTCCCCTGGTTAAACACGGACAATACAGAGAACATCCTTTAACCACCACGAGCAACGTTCTATTCTCATTAATTGTTTTTTCCCCATGGTATCAAAGACTGAATTTATAAAGAAATAATGGTTAAAAGCTGTGTCTTTTGTAAAGAGCTATAAAATTGGACGTGCCGCACACATCCATAGCAGAAGCCAATGCTCATTAATTGCATTTTGGCTCGAGTAGAAACTATCTGCCACAATTGGAGTTTGTTAGACAAATTGAGGTTGTAACACAAAGTCAAAACGACGAAGATCCATTTCATGCAACACAGTGCAGAAAAGTGGAACGTTGTAGAGGTCTTAGTACACAACAGCAGATGTGTCTAGTATTGCAGTTCGTCCCAGTTCCCTTGAATTAAGATCATCTGAAATTCCAAACACAGCCAATGGAGAAAAGCAGTGGCGTTTCTGAACAAAAAGCAGACCATGTTTTCTAATGTTGGTCAACCCCTTTAGGCTGGAATCACACATGCAGTTTTTGGTTCAGTTTTTTGAGTCAAACACAGTAGTGGACACAAAAAAAAAAAGAAGATGCATTGGCAGGGGTGTAACGAAAGGGCCCCAGTGCAAAAGTCCTTCTTGGGGCCCCCTTAACTTCTCATGGCCGACGGCCCGCAGCTTCCAGCTGCATCGCTAGGTCTTCTGAGTGACTCAGCGATGCAGCACTAGCAGCCAGGGGCATCGCTAAGGTCTCAAAACCTCTGGGTAGACAGCCCCAATACATGTGTGTCCCTTCCCAAAAATGCAAAAATTTGTGTGTGTGTGTGTGTATATATATATATATATATATATATATATATATATATATATATAAATAAAAGACAGCATATCTATAACACTACGACCCTATAGCTATGGATAGGATTAGATACAGTGGCTCAGCAGACTTTATTCCACACGATAGGATTAGATATAGGGCACAGCTCGCTGACATTGCGGCTCCAGCGCTGGACTCAGGAAAGGTAAGATAATAGTTGCTTTACTTTTTTATGCGTTGCTATTTTTTTTGTGTGTTTGTGATGTTTTACAGGTTCGGCTATTGGACCACTTCGATTCGAGGATGGCGTTTTTTTATTCACCATAAAATGCTTAACAAGGATTGTGTGTTTTTTCTTTCTTTTCAATAAAATATTGAATAAATATGTCCTTCTATTCTTTTAAACTTTATTACTACCGCCATAGTAATGGCTACTAGCTGATTGATAGTGTCCATTACTAAGGCGAAGCTCAATGCTAGCCAGTGAAAAGGCTAGCACTAACCCCCATTATTACCCTGGTACCCACCGCCACCAGGGTACCGGGAAGAGCCGGGTGCGATCCAGTACCCAACCATCTGTAGTGATTGTCGGGAACTGAGACGGCCGCAAGTTGGTATTATTAGACTGGAAAAGCCCTTCCCACCCCGGTAATCCTAACCTGCTGCTGCTATGTTGTATCTGGCTGGCTATGAAAAATGGGGGGACCGCACATAGTTTTTTCCAATTATTATTATATTTTTTTTAAATAACATGGGATCGCCCCCATTTTTCATAACCAGCCAGATACAACACAGCAGCAGCAGGCTAGCATTACCAGGTTGGGAAGGCCCACTGATTTTGGGCTTTCCCAGCCTAATAATACCAGCCTGTGGCCGCCCCAGTGGCTGACCATTGCTACAGATTGTCAGGTACTGGATCGCACCCGGCTCTTCACGGTACCCCTGGTGACGGTGGGTATCGGGGTAATAATATGGGTTAGTGTTAGCCTCTGCACCGGCTAACTTTAAGCCCCGCCTTAGTAATGGATGCTGTCAATCAGCCAGCAGCCATTACTAAGGAGGCAGTAATAAAGTTTTAAAAAAACACAATAACATAGAAACCTTCGTTAACCATTTTAATGAAAATAAAAAAAGCGGTCATCTAAGTAGTCCTCGAATATGACGTAGTCCAACAATCGAACCTGTAAAAAAAAAGTACCAACACAAAAAAACAACAACACATGTGGTGGGCTTAGATACAGGGCCCATGTGTGGTCGTGTTTGATGGGCCCTGTATCTAAGCCTACCATATGGCTTAGATACAGCCTACCACATGACTTAAATACAGGGCCCATCAGACAGGATCTCACGTGGGCCATGTATCTAAGCCTACCATGTGGTAGGCTTAGATACAGGGCTCAGCAGACCGGATCACACCATGGCTTTGGCTCCGGGCGCAGCGGAGGTCCTGACACCAAACAGCGTCGCGACGTTGTGCACGGGGCACAGCATCGTGACATCAGGACCTCTGCTGCGCTCGGGAAAAAGGAGGGTAAGTATACTGTTACTATGGTAAAAGCGGCTCGTGTAGTTTATTACATAGGCCCAAGTTACTATAGTATATTTTAATAGATGTGGTGCGGGGCACCGCAGGCACTCCTGGCTTTGCGGGCCTGCGTAATTTCCAGCGTAATTTTGCGCTAAGTGTGAACCTACCCATAGGGTATATGGATTTAAAATAGGATGGGTTCTTTGCTCACAGCCCCTTCTATAAGCCAAAGAACTGCTTCTGAATGGGCACCATGTACTACTACATTTCCCCTGTAGAAATGAGTGGGCTCACAGAGCTTCCCCCCCCCCCCCCCACGATAACAGCTAATTGGGTTTAGAGAAGCCATCTTTATTCTAAGGGCTGTCCAGGTGGGACAGTTTCTTTAAAGGTCCAACAAGATTTGTCACTACATTCACGAATGGACAATCTGTCCAGTTAGACAGCAATACATCCCCTACCCGACATCTGACGTACACAATCATCATAGTCGGAAGGGAGAAGTATGGAGCGGGCTCAGGAGCTGAGCTCAATCCATATGCAGTGGGTGTCAGTTGCATATTGCAGCAGACACACGGATCTTTAAGCCTGGATGAGAGATATCTCAGATCCTAGCCATTCAACCACTTAGGTGCCGCGGTCAATATCGCCCGCAGCATCTAAGCTATTAGACAGAATGGGAGCTCGGTCACCTCATCGCAATCACTGGCTGTCATGACTGCGCTATTCATTTCGTCAAATCGACGGAACCCTTAAACAACAGTGACAAACGGAAACCATTTGCACCGGATCTGTCACCATTGAAATCAGTGGTGATGCACATGGAAACCTATGGTTTCCGTTTGTTTCAGTCAGGTTTCTGTTCATGAGTTCCCCTGACGGAAAGCTCAGACGAAACCCATGAACGGAGCCCTGATGCAGATGCGAACGAAGCCTAACTTGTAATTTTTACCACTTGGTGAACACTGTAAAAAACAAAAAAACAATGGGGGATTCCGTTTTATTTTCATTGAACCCCACAAAATAATTTGTAAAAAAGTTTCTGAGTTTCAAGGGTGAATACACGGTGTTTCTGACAAGTAGGTAAATATTCATTATAGACATTGCTTTATCTTATACAAAATATGAACATGTCTTAGTTATATGTGTTTTTAAATGGATAGGTGTCTCCCTTCCTGTAATCAGCTGTCCGCCCCTGTTGTCAAGCAAAATTCATCCCTAGTTACAGAGCAGGGGTGACTGACTGCAGGGAGTGGGAGTGTTTCTTCACAGCATGCCCATAGAAGTCTATGGACAGGGCGAGGAAGAGAAGGGAGCAGAGACAAAGACCTGGACACCCTGCCCATAGAAGTATATGAAGAGGGGAGGGGGAGCAGGAGGAGGGAGAGGAGTCACAGGCTGTTGGTAAGCGTTATACATCATCCCAGTGCTGGATTCTGAGTTACACTGCTTCTTACTGCTGTATAATGTCCTCCATGCTGCTTCTGCTGGGTGTGCTATGGAGAGATAGTGGACCAGGATGTTCTCTGCTCTCTGTGTGCAGTATATAAAAGACATGAAAGCAGTTAGACCCCACCCAATGCTCTGAGAATTAGAGATAGAGCCTCAAGGGGGAAAACTGCTAAAGAATGCCATATATAAATCATATAATGACCAGAAATAGTGTTATTCTTCATGTACACATATACGACCGCTTATTAACAAAAAAACAACAACAATAATATGACAGTGTAGTTCCCAGCTAGTTTGTCACCCGGCTTTCCCAGACTCCTGAACGGCTAACCTGCCTAGTTATGAAGTAATACAGTACATTGCCTGCTCTGGTGATGCTACACGGCTAGGCAGGTATGTGTTCTGAGCATTCGGTTTCTGGAATTTATGAAGAAAATCTACATTCTGGGCAGATACCATAGAATTAGGGCTCATTCACTTTTGCGGTAGATTAGCTGTCAAATAGCACCCATAGCAATACTGCACACAGAATCTAATAGAAAAACCAGTGGCACGCCCAATCAAATACCTCTGTCATACTGTACCATGCTGAGGTACATATAGGGACCTTATCTGCCGCCATACAGGCTTCGTGCACATGATTTTGCTACGTGCATGAATTCTTTGGGGTATAAGTGAAAAAGTTAACTCATAGGGTATGTGCACTTTTTGGTATTTGCACTAAATATTTTTACACAAAAATGCAGCAAAAATTTGAGGCCATGTGTGAACTTATCCATAATTGTCTGATAAATTCTAACCAGTCACCGGAATCATCAAAAGTTCAAATAAGTTAACCCGTGCCGTAGACCCATAGGACAATATATTAGGAGATTAGTGTACATCTATACGTGTATATTCCCAGAGAACCCATTCAGCCCTTCAGTAGCGTGCGACAGAAATGGCAAAAGTCGTCTGAAGATGATTTAATCTCTCTATGGAAGAAATGCAGCAATTTATAACTTTGTTATTGTTCATAGAAGACACAAAACAAAAAACAACCCAGACTTCCGATCTTTCCAATTAAAACATTAACAGACGACCCAGGAAGTGACACTTCAAGAGGCAAAATGGTCAAGTTCACGTGTTTGTATACACAAGGCTCAAGTGTTGAGTGACAGACATAAACATAGTAGAACAAAAGGCCATATATATATATATATACATACACACACACACACACACACAAAGCCGTATGGTCCTCCTAATATAGTCAACGGGTGCTGAGTTTTCACACTGAGAGGAAAGAAAATGAAATCCAGACTTCAAACTGTTTAGTCCGAGCTGCTGCCAAACATGTTGGAGCTAGAGCCCCCTAGTGTTTCCAGCTCTGACTCTCAGGCACATAGTCAGGATGCCACCAATACTGTATTAAAACATATAGACTACACCAATAACATTTTAACTCTTTTTAAATTCAAATTTAAATTTTTATTTGATTCACCTTTATGCCTATATGTCAGCATTAATCAATACTCCCATTCACAAGCAAATTCTTAGAGTAGAATCCATCCATTCATCGTCGAACGTTTATCGTTGACGACCTCAACATTTTTTTTTTCCGTTAACCATAATTGTCTATAGTACAAAAAGCAATCTGCTCCATTTGTCATATCAATTAGGACCCTGTATAGCAGTGCATGTGGTCCATACAGCTCCCTGTGCTGCCGTGCAGAATCTGTTGGATGTTATCGGGAGCTATTCTCACACAGAATCCAATGTAGTATAGCACAATTCATTTTTCTGTTGGATTCATACAGAATCCATCAGAAAAGACCATCTGTATAAAATCGGAAGAATACCGATGTACAGCAGAGGGCCCATTCACCTCTATAGGAGCCCTATTATGGCTCTGTACAACAGAGAGCTGTAACACAGCCGCAGGATTAGGTTGTAAGGTATATTCACATGAGCCAATTTTGTCTCTTTGTGAGTCAAAAACGGAGTTGGTTTCACACGAATAAAAAAAAACTATGTATGTGAGTACACTCTTATCTTCCATGCGTCTACATTTTTCTTGGTCCTTAGTGGTAAACCCTACAATCGTAATGTCTAAATTGTGAGCATAGCCCATATTTCCCACAATACAAATTATTTTCTGTGGGCAAATAAGATTGTATTGCAAGAAATATCTAGCGATACGAAAAAAAAAAAAGAAAATCATAACACTCGTATGGTGGCCAAATCTTGACATCTATGGCCAGCTTAAAATGTATCTAAACGTTTGACAAAGTTCTGACATGTCATAGTGACACGTCAGAACTTTGGATTGGTGGGGGTCCGAGCACGGAGACCCCCACCAATCGCTAGAACGAAGCAGCTAAAGCGCTCGTGTGAGCGCTCAGCCGCTTCATGTCTGTTCGGCTTTTTCCGGAAATAAATATATCGGTGTACGGACTCAATAGGAAGTCTATGAGCCCGTACTCCGATACATCGGCTTTCCGGAAAAAGCCGAACAGACACGAACTTGAAATCTGTATGCTGAGCGTAAGCCCGACTGAGATGTTTGTACAGAGCTTTCCGGTTCACAGCAAATCTTAGTACATAAGCTCTTAAATTTTTGCACTTGATGCAACTAATCAAGCATGACATAGGCCTGTGGAGTAGGAATCTCAGAGCTATATCTTCAATTCCCCCAGGGCTCTAAACTCAGCTTTAGTGTTTGGTATTAGTAAAATCTATAATTGAATAAAATACAGAACCATTGATATAATGTTTCACTTACAGGGAGTTTGCATTGCTGTAGAATGAGATAACAAGGAAGCTGAAATGTAATAATTGTGCCATATATTTGCGAGATTACATTCTATATCTCACCTTTTTTAATATATTCCGAGAAACACGACCATAGAATAATTGAATCACTATGTGTACATAGGCAGCAATGTATCTCTAGAGAAATCAAAATTATATATACACAGAGAAGAGTTAATGGATCAGTTGAGCAAAACTACGTAACACTGTAATATAATACTAAAAGTAACAAGCAAGTTGTGATAGTGACACAAAACAGATGAGGCCGTCTCGCCTCGGTTATACTTTTTATTATCACCTTTTCTAAACTAAACACGTCTTTAATCCATGACAAAACACATAGACAGTTTTTATTTCACCGTTTGTTTCCAACATGACAGTATTAAACTTTATTTTTCTCTTTAAACTGTATGTATACAAGTAGTCTTGATAAAATATACTACTGTTTCGAGTCTACAGCTCTTTTAAAGATCTATGTTTCTTTATGGTTTTACAACCTGTGAAAAATTATGGAATCTCCACAATTAAAGGGCGTCCACCCAGCTTTTTCGCAGCATATACGCAAATCACAGATATAACTTAAATAAATGTTCGTTTAATAGCTGAACATTTGGTCTATGTGAAACATACCTCAAACAAATGAAATGAAATTATTTTAAGTGAAAGGTTATTAGACATTTATGACATATCCACAGGTTATGCCATAAGTGTCTGATGGATGCAGGTCCTCGCATACTCGGCTAAATCCAAAATTCGAATAGGAATCTATGGAGAGAGCCGCCTCTCCATTCATTCTCTGCAAGAATGCGGCGGCCACCTCACCAGTCGGGACGGGGTTCGGGTAACCCCTGTTCTGGAGATGGGTGCCGGTCGGAAACAGGAATTAATGCCGGTGACAGAGCTCTAATAAGTCGGCTGAATAAATTGGATTTACATAAAGAAAAGTTATACAAAAAACAGCAGTAACATCTAAACAGAAGAAAACAAGGTTAAAGTGGTCTAAAAAGAAGAAATCATGGCGTGTGAATGATTCGGTGAAAGTGATATTCAGTAATGAATCACCAATCTGCATTGGCCAAGGTGATGGATGCTGGAACTTTTGTCTGGTGACATTCTAACGAAACATATGAAGATGACTGCCTGAAGAAAACAATGACATTTCCCCACTCATTTATGATATGGGGGCTGCATGCCGGATAAAGTACCAAGGGAGAGGGCGATCATTACCTCAACAGTCAATGCACAGGTGTACATAGAACTGTTAGAGACTTTTCTCATTCCATGATAAAAAACAGGTTAGGTAATGATGATGTCACTTTTCAGAAATGATAATGGATCTTGCCAACAAACAGACCAGATCCCAATCTGATTGAAAATTGATGGTGTATATCCAAAAAATGGTCCATGACAAGGCTCCATACTGCAAAGCTGCTTTCTCAACTGCTCTTTAAGAAAATTGGAACCAGCATGATGTAGAATATTGTTGATCATTAGTGAAGTCCATGCCTCAAAAGAACTCCGTAAAAAGATAATCACGGCCCACTTTTCAATAAATATCACTTTGTGCCGTGATTATCTTTTTACTGTTGAAGTGGAAACCCCGTTCATCGGGCACCTCACCCCTATTTTTCGAGTGCAACCCATCACCTAAAAATGGATATCAAAATAAATCAGGCCATCATGAAAGACCGAGGAGGTTAAACAAAGGATTTCTTTTTGTTGATCTTTCCACATTTTCCTCTACTCAAATTGGAAAAACTATATGCCATTAATTAAAATAATTAAATTAATTTGAGGTATGTTTTAAAAAAGGCTATTAACCCCTTAGTGACCAGCCTATTTTAGGCCCTAATGACCAAGCTATTTTTTTTTGTTTTTCTATAGTCGCATTCAAAGAGCTATAACTTTTTATTTTTCTGTTGACATAGCTGTATGAGGACTTTTTTGCGGGATTAGTTGTACTTTTTAATAGCATCATTTTAGGGTACATATAATTGACTAACTTTTATTAACTTTTTTTTGGGGGGGGGGGGATTAGAAAAAAAACCTGAAATTCCACCATTGTTCTATGCGTTTTAAATTGACGCTGTTCACTGTGCGGCGTAAATAACACGCTACCTTTATTCAATGGGTCGGTACGATCACGATGATACCATGTTTATGTTTTACGACTTTTGTACAATAAAAACACTTTTGAACTAAAATTAATCGTTTTTGCATCGTCTCTTTCCAAGAGCCGTAAAAAAATATATATTTTTCCGTCAATGTAGTGATTTTTAGGGCTTGTTTTTTGCGGGACGATACGTAGTTTTGATTGGTACTGTTTTCGGGTACATGGGACTTATTGATTATTTTTTATAATAACTTTTTTGGGGGGCAATGGAAAAAAATTTCAATTTCGCCATTGTTTTTTTTTTACGTTCACCTTGCGGTTTAAATTACATATTAACTTTATTGTTTGGGTCATTATGTTCACGGCGATACCATATATGTGTACTTTTATTTATTCTTTACACTTTTACTAAATAAAACCACTTTTTATGGAAAATAATGGATTAATTTTTTTACTGTCATTTTTATTAATCATTTTTATTTCACATTACTTACTTCTTTTTTAGTCCCACTAGGGGACTTTACTATGCGATCTTTAGATCGCTGCTATAATGCTTTGGTATACTTCGTATACCAGAGCTTTATTGCCTGTCAGTGTAAATCTGACAGGCAATCTATTAGGACGTGATTGCATTTGCAGGTCGCCGATGGGTGACAGAGGGAGCTCACTCCCTCTGTAAACAAGTTTAATGCCGCAGTCGCTATTGACGGTGGCATTTAAACGGGTTCAACGTCCGCGATCTAAGTAAACTTCGATCGCGGGCGTTGGAGCCCGGCTGACATCAGACAGTCGAGCCCTGGCTCCAGCCTGCACGGGACACCCGTGCAGGGCTTAGACTGGGCCGCCGTGAAAAGGCGGCGGCCTGGCCTAAGGCCCCTTAGTGACCGCCGTGAAAAGGCATATTGGTGGTCACTAAGGGGTTAAAACGAACATTGTTTTGTGTGATATCTGTGATTTGTATATTTGCCACAAAATAAAAAAGCTGGATGAACATCCTCTGGTGATCCCATAATATTTGCTAGGAGTTGTAGACTACAAACAAATCCTTTGTATTCTAATCCTGAAGTCATATGCTACATATTGGTTCCAAAGTGTACATATCCTTTAAGGAAAGTACCTAATTTGTGGAAAGTCTACGTAAGCATGTCACACCATAAGCATAACAGAGTTGTTTCTCTAACATGACATAATGATGGGGATGATGCAGTTCATGTAACCACAAAGCGTTAGCAGAGGATTTGTTCATAGTTTTAATATTTTCCTTTGAAGTTCTGTATTATTAATGAGGTTATCTATCAGAACATCTTGTTGCTGATGTAGAACACGGTGAACATCACTTTTACATTTGTGTTTTACACTCTTCTGTATGTAAAAGGGGTTGCCAAATAAATGAAATTTTACAATATGTGAAATTGGCCAAAAAATAATTGATAAGATGTTAGTGTGATATGTAAGTTTGATAATTAGGTTTTATTTACTTATAAAAATATTGACATTTTTCTGTTTTCAGGGTCAGACTGGCCCACCAGCGAGCCAGAGGATCCTTCGACAACACAACAGTGGGCCCTAATGGCCAGCAGAAGACAACCCCATTTGAAGCGCTTTAGAGCAAGTCACTTGGCACTAAGGTGTATTTCTTCTGGGATGATTCACAAATTACCTATTAGGCGGGATTCACACGACAGGGTTTCCCGGCCGGGTTCCGGCCGTTCATAAATCGTCCGGCACCCGGCTGCATTAGGAATAATAGACCCCTAATGGGGCTATTCACACGACCGATTTTTTGACGGCAGGGAAAACCGGCCGTCAAAAAATAGGACATGCTCTATTTTCGGCCGGGTGCCCGGCCCCCCGGCTCCCATAGAAGTCTATGGGGCCGGGTAATACACGGCCATCACCGGAATGTGTCCCGAGTGATGGCCGGGAAACAGTGACGTCACTCACTTCTGAAGCGGAATTCCCGACCTGTGGCAGGGAATTCCTCTTCAGAAGAAGTCAGTGACTACACTGTCTATATATGGACATTGAAGTCAGTGACTTCTCCTGGAAGGGGGGGGGGGATGGGTGCAACCTATAGGGGGCTGTGTGGCATCACCTACAGGGGGCTGTGTGGCATCACCTACAGGGGGCTGGGTGGCATCACCTACAGGGGGCAGGGTGGCATCACCTACAGGGGGCAGGGTGGCATCACCTAAAGGGGCAGGGTGGGTGGCATCACCTATAGGGGGCAGGGTGGGTGGCATCACCTACAGGGGGCTGGATGGCATCGCCTACAGGGGCAGGGTGGCATCGCCTACAGGGGGCTGGATGGCATCGCCTACAGGGGCAGGGTGGCATCGCCTACAGGGGGCAGGGTGGCATGGCCTACAGGGGGCAGGGTGGCATGGCCTACAGGGGGCAGGGTGGCATGGCCTACAGGGGGCAGGGTGGCATCGCCTACAGGGGGCAGGGTCACATCGCCTACAGGTGGCTGTGTGGCATCGCCTACAGGGGGCTTGGTGGCATCGCCTACAGGGGGCTGGGTGGCATCGCCTACAGGGGGCTGGGTGGCATCGCCTACAGGGGGCTGGGTGGCATCGCCTACAGGGGGCAGGGTGGCATCACCTACAGGGGGCTGTGTGGCATCGCCTACAGGAGGCAGGGTGGCATCACCTACAGGGGGCAGGGTGGCATCACCTACAGGGGGCAGGGTGGGTGGCATCACCTACAGGGGGCAGGGTGGGTGGCATCACCTACAGGGGGCAGGGTGGGTGGCATCACCTACAGGGGGCTGGGTGGCATTACCTACAGGGGGCTGGGTGGCATTACCTACAGGGGGCTGGGTGGCATTACCTACAGGGGGCTGGGTGGCATTACCTACAGGGAGCTGGGTGGCATCGCCTACAGGGGGCTGGGTGGCATCGCCTACAGGGGGCTGGGTGGCATCGCCTACAGGGGGCTGGGTGGCATCGCCTACAGGGGGCTGTGTGGCATCGCCTACAGGGGGCTGTGTGGCATCACCTACAGGGGGCTGTGTGGCATCACCTACAGGGGGCTGTGTGGCATCACCTACAGGGGGCTGTGTGGCATCACCTACAGGGGGCTGTGTGGCATCACCTACAGGGGGCTGTGTGGCATCACCTACAGGGGGCTGGGAGGCATCACCAACAGGGGGCTGGGTGGCATTACCTACAGGGGGCTGGGTGGCATTACCTACCAGGGGGGCTGGGTGGCATTACCTACCAGGGGGGCTGTGGCATTATCTACAAAGGGCTGTGTGTGGCAACAAATTGAAATGAAATTCATCCGATTTTAAAACGGACAGGGAAAAAAACGGATGCAAATCGGCCGGTAAAAACGGCAACTCGGCCCGGAACGGAATCAGAACGGATGCAAACCGGATACAAACCGGCCGGGAAAATCGGCCAAAAACGGCCGATTTTCACGGCCGACACTCGGACCCTGTCGTGTGAATGAGGCCTTAGAGTTTATTGAAGATATGTCCTATATGTACAATGAGAACAACAAGGAATTTGATTAAATTAAAAGTGGACATACATATGTTCTATATAGATGGAGGGTGGGCCCTCAGTATCTCCTCTGGTGGGCCCAAGGAACCCCAGTGAAAACCGTAAAAAATTGCTTGATCATTAAGGCCTAAAATAGGCTGTTCACTCAGGCCTCATTCACATGACAGGGTTTCCCGGCCGGGTGCCGGCCGTTCATAAATCGGCTGCATTAGGAATAATAGACCCCTAATGGGGCTATTCACACGAACGATTTTTTGACGGCCGGGAAAACCGGCCGTCAAAAAATAGGACATGCTCTATTTTCGGCCGGGTACCCGGCCGCCCGGCTCCCATAGGAGTCTATGGGGCCGGGTAATACACGGCCATCACCGGAATGTGTCCCGAGTGATGGCCGGGTTTTCCGGCGCTTGCGCTCTATCTCCTCCTCCTCACAGCGCAGAGTGCATGTGAGGAGGAGGAGTTGACGCCATTCGGACGAATGGCTGTACACTGTGTGGCAGGGCCAGGGTGTACAGCAGGTGGAAGGGAGCACTGCGCTGGCTCCCTTCCCCTGCTTGTTTTAAAAGCGCCCTGGCCCGGCGACACCTTCGATGGCGCCGCTAGCAGCTGCTGCTGCTGCTACTACTGTAGCGACGCCACTATAGCAGAGCAGGGAGGTATCTCCCCGCTCTGCTATGTGCTAGCCGCACTTTAGCTCCTTGAAGGAGCGGAATCCCTGTGTTTTCGGGGATTCCGCTCCTGGACAGAGCGCTTGATGTCTCTGTCCATATCTGGGCAGTGACATCAGGGGAAACTCCTGAAGCGGAATCCCCGAACACATGGGGATTCCCCTTCAGGAGTTGCCGCTGATGTCACTGTCCAGATCTGCCCGGCCCGGAACGGATGCAAAACTTTATGCAAACCGGCCGGGCAAAATGGCCGATTTTACCGGCCGATACTCGGGCTCGGGCGGGACCCGGTCGTGTGAATCCCGCCTAAGGGGTTAATGGTGGGACAACCTGTTTACATTTTTATTTACAAAAAAAAGTTGGTTACGTGGTACACTACTTTTTAACAAATGTATCACATATTCTGTTTATACAGCTTTAGGATATGATATATGGTTCTATGTGGCCAACTACATTGCCAATTCTGCTACTTACCACTTTGTATTGCTATGCTAAGCTTTGTACTTATTGATAACTCTAAAACAAAGTATATAAAAAAACAACAACATTTTCTTTGCTCTGTTCATACTTCAGTCAATTCATTTCCATAAAGTTTTCTGTTGCTCTTTAAAGGTATGAACAGCGTAGCATGCTGAAAAATTCTATCCAGTATTTTATTTAAAGAGGCTCTGTCACCTGATTCTCAAATCCCTATCTCCTATTGCATGTGATCGGCGCTGCAATGTAGATAACAGTAACGTGTTTGTTTTTTTTTAAAAACGTTCATTTTTGGCCAAGTTATGAGCTATTTTATATGCAAATGAGGTTTTAAATGGACAACTGGGCATGTTTTTTTTTCGTATGTCCAACTAGGCGTGTATTGTGTTTTTAACTGGGCGTGTTTACTTGTTTCACTAACTGGGCGTTGTGAATAGAAGTGTATGATGCTGACAAATCAGTGACCAATCAGCATCATGCACTCCTCTCCATTAATTTACACAGCAGCATCACGTTCTTATTAGAACGATGTGCAGCCACATACACAGACATTAACGTTAATCAAGTGTCCTGATAATGAATACACATGACCTCCAGCCTGGACGTCATGTGTATTCAGAATCCTGACACTTCTGAATCTTTTCTGTGAGATTTCCAGCAAGGGAAACGAAATCTCGTTTACCTCGTAATCTCGCGGAAAAAAAACACGCCCAGTTGTCCATTTCAAAGCTCATTTGCATATATATAAAATTGCTCATAACTTGGCCAAAAATGAAAGTTTTTAAAAAAAAAACACAAACGTTACTGTTATCTACATTGTAGCGCCGATCACATGCAATAGGAGATAGGGATTTGAGAATCTGGTGACAGAGCCTCCTTAAATGGACATATTCATAAGTCAATGGAAAAAATAAAAAAAAAGATTAAAGGAGTAAAAAAGATCCATCAAACAAATCATGGTTATTGATTATAATAGACCCGATAAAAACGTAAGCCAAGATGCCAATATGAACGGCGCCTAATGCCCCCCCCCCCCTAAAAACACTACTTCTAGAACTGAGAATCCAGAAGCAAGACTTTAGGATCATAAAACACCTACAATTCATCATATCATAACAATGCCTAGCAGAATGTTCTCAGATTTAAAGGAACTCTCCAGCTTTAATAGCTTTGGTTCTTAAAAAGTACTCAATTTGCCAGTCCAGTGACAACTGAGCTTTTTCCTATGATGATTATCCCTCACAAACAGCAACGGGGAAGACACAGTTCATCCAATACTGATCATGCCCGATCCAAAGTATGTCATGTCTGGGAATCCGCTTCTCAGTGAAGCATAAGGCAGAGATTTATTTCGGTTTATAGGAGAAATCAAATTTCACCGCAACCGGTGTGATCTCAGTATGTGCAGAAGAAAGCTGTCCTTATTCCACACAGGAAAGAATGACAACGGCTTATAAGGCACCAAGCCCCTAGAGCTACACAGCGTGACAGTGATCAGTTGTCAATGTCTAGGTGGGGTTATCACTGCTAGATCATATAAAAAAAATTGCAGCGGTAGAAAAACTAGGACTATGTTGTTACATAACCAATTACACCCACAAGAACAGAGTATAAATAATATTATTAATGGGATGCTAAAAATTAAATGACGTTATTATATAAAGCTATGTAATCCAACAAAAGTCATCAGTGATGGATACAGAGCAAGTCAATCTTCTATGTTCGAATACAGTACCATGGCATAAAGTCTGATTACTGTGACAGTAAATCACAACTAAGCTACAGACAAGAAATGATTATAGATTTATAGAAATCTCATATTCACAATTAAAATCTTAACTATGACACATAATCTATGAGAAATGTGTTAATGGAAGCAATTAAAAATAAAGATTTAAAAGGAAATCTACTACATGGTGTATATTAAAGCCCCTTTAGTGTTTAACAAATGTGACAAATTATCTTATTTACAGGATTATGGAGGCAGTCATCTTGTCAACAGCAGCTACAAAGATTTTCTTTACAGCAGGCACCTGAACATAACAAAAACATAACATGCAAGTAAATATATATAGGATGTGACAACCACAAACCCCAGAAACCTAAAAGAAAAGTCTGTGTGCAAGGTAAGTGTGTGCCTCACGTTTTTCTACTAAAATGCTGTGATTAGTCAGTTAGCATTGACTGCCTAATCAAAGTGCTCGCCAGGGCGGGACCGATCTGATTGGTTCCCTGGCAGTTAGTAGTGATTGGCTAATGATGATGACAGCAGCCTTCACTACTCCGTCATCTTTTCACGTGACGTGGTGACCTTTAAAAGCATGGCGTACCTATACAGCAAATCGCGCTAACTGCTCCCCTTTCTGTATTTATAAATGTCACCCTCGAAGTTCAATAAGGAGCTTCATAAATCCGCTTTCAGTTTGCTTCCTCTAGTGGCTGCCTTGTGCTGCATAAATTTATGCAGAATATTTAACAAATTTGGGACAGAGATTGCAACTATTACTGATGCATGTCTAGGACTATATAGAATAGCGGAAATAGCTAACATAGTATACAAACCTCAGCAAAGTTAAAAATAGTACAAAGTACAATGCACTACACGCAAAATAAACTGTATTTGAAATATGCTACAAACTAGGATTCCCAAGATCTAAGTCTGAATGATGAATGAAATATTCAAGCTAATTCATACATCTTTAGTGCCAATGGGAACTTGCTGCCTGTGAAGGAGGTCAGCCAAGTCCATGACCGTACCTCTCGGCAGGGGCACATGTTACATCAATATGCTGGACAAGATTTACAAGTAAAGTAGGAATGAAGATGATTTTTATATTCAGAAAAAGCGTGCTTTAATGCCATGTTATACAAGGGCACCGAGCTAGTGAATTCATATAAGACAAAATACCTAATTATCTACTTCAGTAAAGTATTAATGAAAAAAATTATACACTGCAAAAAAGATATTATTTTTCTAATAAGAGTATCACTTGAATTTATAGAGTAGGAATATAGCGCATATGAAATAAGACTTGTATATAGTGGTGTTTGTACTGCTTATTTGACTGCTACGAGGCCTGCGGAAGAGTGCATCCTCTGCTAAATTT
Source organism: Rhinoderma darwinii (assembly GCF_050947455.1). Lineage (NCBI taxonomy): Eukaryota > Metazoa > Chordata > Amphibia > Anura > Rhinodermatidae > Rhinoderma > Rhinoderma darwinii. Next base: position 329,973,604 of record NC_134690.1, read on the forward strand.
AGCCCTATTATGCTTTCCCATGAGTGTTCTAAACCTGTATAGGGCTCCCCTCTTTCTAGAGAACTGCAAAGTTAGCAGACAAGAAAGGGAAGACATTTTGATTCTTGCTAGAGGGCAACCTCACCTATTTACACCCTAGCTATTAATTCAACACTAGTAACCAGAAGAATAACTTGAAGCTCTTAGGACTCTATGCAATATCTGTAACAGAACCCCCCGCGAACGATAACCAGTCCTAATATGCGTCAGACTCCATAGTCTAAATTTACGCCCCTGCTAATAATTTACTGCTTACAAATGATATTTTTATAATTTATTTAATTCCTCACAGGTATCACAAATAAGAATAAAAAAATCTCAAATTGAATTCCGGTTTCTTATGCCAAAACTAAATATGGAGCAACATGCCCTGTACATACCGTAAATAAAAAAGGATATTAGTTACCACTGATTTACATGACCAATATTGATGCAGCTGAGTTTGTTGTGTTTTTATATGCTCCAACAAGGAGATCATACCACTTACTACATAAGTCAACATTCATTGTCAGACTGATTCCCAGAGGAATGGGTTAGAACATCTTTCATCTATTCATGAACATGCGCACATCCACTTTTAATTGCTTTGTAAATTTTGATGTCATCATTACAGGACATATCATCAATAACGTTGAATAGGTTATTTGTAAATCAACTAATCCGAAATCGACTTCAAAATCCATTCCAAATGGGGTTGTCTTATGCTAAACCTTTGGGACCCATTTTTGTGCTAGAGCCTGGGCCCAACAGAGTAATGTTTGTTACTCTATTGGGTTGCTTGACCTTGGCAACATTGTGTCATACAACAAACAGGAATGTAGAGAAGCTACAAACCCTCGAGTTCTGGAGTGTAATTGTGTGTGGGTTTTTTTTAATAATGGGTCACATTTTGATATTTACTTTGGGGCAAATGCATTACAATCCCACTTTAATGGAAACAGTGTCAACATTGCTTGGGGAAATTCCTCAGATTAAAGCCAAAGGGAATGACGCTCAGTAAATTGGATGGGCCTCTTTATTTTACAGTTTGATAGGGGTCCCAGCTCATGAACTTCCATTGGTGACATGACAATGTAAGCCGAAAACATATAAACATGATCCAAAAAACTAAACATAGCTTATCTCACGTACAGTTACATCGCTGCCGCCAAGGGGTTAACACATTGTCACGTATCTGTACGTGACAGTGATGGAGCGGGTTTAGAAGCTGAGCCCACGCCATCACCAGAGGGTTTCAGCTGCATATTAAAACTGACACTCTGCTGTAACAACAGGGATCAGAGCGAGGTCCGTTCCCCATCGATTAACCTCTTAGATGCAGCGGTCAGTAGCGACCGTGGCATCTAGGTGGTTTTGCGTGTGTGCCTATGGTTGCTATATCGACCAGAGGCCTAACCATTGCCTCCTCATCTGCAAAGTACGGAAGCCTATTAGGAACTGCCAGAGGCGTGGCCTAACAGACTTCCAGTCAGCTCTAATGCATTGCAAACCGTAGGTAGTGCAATGTATTAGAATAGGATCAGGGCTTCATGACTTCAAGTCCCCTGGTGGGACTAAAAAAAAACAAACAGTAAAAAAGAATAGTTTATAAAAATGTTGTACAATAATAAGAATAAAATAAAATAATTGCCTTTTTTCCCCATAAGTCTTTTATTATAGTAGAAAACTAAACATTAAAAAAATTATACATATTTGGTATCGTCGCATCCATAATGACCCAAACTATAAAATATCACGTTATTTTTCCTGCACGATGAACGCCGTCATTTTATTTTTTTATAAAAAACAATGCCTGAAAAAACAATGCCCTCCCCAAAAAATGTAATGAAAGTGATCAAAAAGTTGCATATATACAAAAATGATACCAATAATTTTTTATTTTTTTTAAAAAGTGATTTTGTTGAGCAAACACTGTAATACATAAAAAAATCTATATACATATAGTATCGCCAATTCAGGTCATAGCAAACGATACAGCTGCTACGTATGCAGAATACGAAGCAGTTATATTTAAAAAAATAAAAATAATTTTTAATAAACACTAATTATAAATTTGCATCAAACACACTGATTGACCTTTTGATTATAAAGAAAAAAAATCCCTTTCAAAAGGTGTACATATCCTTTAACAAATTGTACATAACCTTGAGGGGTGTAGTTTCCAAAATGGGGTCACTTGGCGGGTTTGTTATACTATTTGACCTCGGAGCCCTGCAATTGTGGTCAATACTGTGAAATTCACCAAAATAGACCTCAAATTCGCGTGATGCTCTTTCACTTCTTAGCCCTGTCATATGTCCAGGCAAATGATAAATGCCTTGAGGGGTGTGATTTTCAAAATGGGGTCACATTTCGGGGATTTTCACTGGACTCTGGTACCTCAGGTGCTTTGCAAATGTGACTTGGCGCTTGAATACCAATCCAGCAAAATCTGCTAAAGCTACATATTTTTATTTAAAAAAATTATTTTTCATTTTCACTGCCTAATTCGAACACTACACTCCTAGATGACTGCCCTGAGGGTCACTTCTTAGGGGTTTCTGTTGTACTGGTACCAAATGTGACATGGCAGCCAAAAAACAATCCAGCAAAATCGACATGCCAAATATTGCTTGTGCTTTTCTGAGCCCTGCCGTGTGTTGAAACAGCAGTTTATGACCACATATGGGGTATTTCTGTAGTCGAGAGAAACTGCTTTACAAGTGTTGGGGTGCTTTTTCTCCTTTATCCCTCGTGGAAAAAAAAATAGATTTTTACTTTCACGGCCTAATTCAAATGAATTCAGCAAAAAAACAGTGGGGTCAAATTTCTCACTATACCCATAGATAAAATCCTTTGTGGTGCAGTTCCCAAAATGGAGGCAGCATCATACATAAATATAATGCTAGAATACTGCCTCCTTGAACTGTGTTTGGTCCGGGAAATACTGCCGACATACTGTCCGTGTGAAAGAGGCCTAAACCTTCTGTGTTAAAGAAAAAAAATTATTAAAATTTAACTTCTGCAAAAAAATTAAATGTCAAAATTTTACCTTCACTTTTACTTTAAATCCTGTGAAACATCTAAAGGGTTAAGAAACTTTGTAAATGCTATTTTAAATATTTTAAGGGGTGCAGTTTTTAAAATGGGTTGATTTATGGGGGTTTCTAATATATAGGCCCCTCAAAGCCACTTCAGAGTTGAACTGGTCCATAAAAAAATAGGTTTTGGAATTCTTGAAAATATGAGAAATTGCTGCTAAGGTTCGAAGCCTTGTAACATCCTAGAAAAATAAAAGGAAGTTAAAAAAATGATGCCAACATAAAGTAGTGGTATAACTTACAAGAGTATACATTTAAATTTGGAAGAATGCAAGTTTTTTTAATTTTTCTCTAAGTGTTGATGTTTTTCACAAATAAACGCTGAATGAACCGACAAAATTTTACCACTAAGGCAACATTCACATGACAGTGAAAAATGGCCGTGTGATGGCCCTTTTTTTAACAATGAATTTCTATGGGTGTATTCACACGGCCGTTTTTATTTTTTTAACGGCCTGTGAATATTGTCTGTCAAAAAATAGAACACGTTCTATTTATGGCAGCTTTCATAGCCTGGCAACCCCCATAGAGTTCAATGGATCAGTTTTTAACGGCCTTTTATTAGAAATCATTCTTTGTGACGGCCGTTAAAAACGGATACTGGCCCTCACAAGAAGACTCCCCGTGGACCACGCTACTTTAAGCAAATATAGACAGTGATGTCGGGCTTTCAACTATGGAGTCCCCGACAATATCTCTGGACGGGAACTCCCGTTTTGGGAAAGCCCTTGACATCACTCGCCATATATGGAATATTACGTCCATATATTGGAATATTACCAATGCTCTGGCCGGGGATTTCGCTCCTGGAGGAGTCCTTGACTTCACTGTCCATATATGGACAGTGACATCAGGGGTTCCCTCTAGAAGCTGAACCCGGCCAGAGCAGTGCAAACACTTTGGCCGGGGACTCTGCTTCTAGTGAGACTACATGTCCAGGAGCGGAATCCCCAGTCAATGGCGCTATCTAAAAGGTAAGGGGATTAACGCTATCTACAGGGTGGAGTGTGTGTGTGGCACTATCTACAGTGGAGCTGGCACTATCTACAGGTGGTGTGGCGCTATCTACAGTGGAGGTGGCGCTATTTACAGAGGGGTGGTGTTATCTTCAAGGGTTGTGTGGCACTATTTACATGGGCACTGTGGCACTATATGGGCACTATCTACAAGGGACTCTGTGGAATTATGTACAGGGGCACTGTGGCACTGGCATTATCTATGTGTGCAGTTTGGCACTTCATAAGTATGCACTGTGGCACTATCCACAGTCGGCACTGTGTGGCTACAACTAGTGGGCACTGTGGCACTATGTGGGCACTTCCTACAGTGGGCTCTGTGGCACCATCTACAGTGGCATTGTGGCACTATCTACATGGGCACTGTGGTCTTTTCAGAGGGTTGGGACAAAAAAAACACTAACAAATTAAATCCACCCGTTTTTTTTTAACGGCCACGAAAAAGAGATGTCAAACGGCCATTAAAAAAGGTCAAACGGACTTGAAATGGAGAAAATTTAGAGAAACACTGATGCAAAACGGCCATGAAAAATTGACAGTTGATCTTTTTTTTTTCACTGTCACAAAAAAAAAAAAACAATCTCGGTATCGATTGGATAAATAAAACCATTACAAATTTATTACCACATAAAGCAACACGTCACATTTTAAAAAATGGTCAGTGTTCACAAGACCAAAATGGACTTGTGTCTCCAAGGGGAAAAAAAAAAAAAGAAGGTTGTTTTTAATTACCTGTTCATTGTGTGTTTTAAAAAAAAAAGTAGGTGCTCACTTTAGTGCATATTTCTACATTGGTGCAATGTCTAATTATGGAACATATTAGGAATAGAATGTAGAATATATTTAAATGCCTGTAAATGTTGCGCCTCATATAGAACATCCTACACTTTCAATGAACTGAGAGATTGGAGGAACAGGTTCTTCATATATTCTGACAGATACTGTACTATTTAAATCTTCTCATGTCAGCCAGGAGACAGCTGGGTAGCCCAGCATTATTTTGGCTTTTGCAACTGGATAGGTTTAGATTGAAGTCAGCATTGCATTTAGAGTTGTAAAAATATTATATATAAATACACATATATATATATATATTCACACTCACGCGCGCACACACACACACACACACACAAAAGTTCTGGGACACCTACACATTACATCTACAGTTTTTATGACATCCCATTCTAAATCCATATGAATTAATATGGAGTCGGTTCCCTTTTTGCAGCTGAAACAGCTTCCACTCTTCTTGGAAGGCTTTATCTAACATTTTGGAGAGTGTCTGTGGGAATTTTTGCCCATTTATGCAGAAAAGCATTTGTAAGGTTAGATAATGAATGTTGGACAAGAGAGGGCCTGGCTCGCAATCTCCGTTCTATTTCATCCCAAAGGTATTCAATGCTATTAAGGTCAGGGCTGTGGGCGGGCCAGTCAAGTTCTTCCACACCAATCTCTCCAACCATGCCTGTATTGACCTTGCTTTGTGCACTGGGGTAAAGTCATGCTGGAACAGTAAAAAGGGCCTTTTCCAAAATGTTCCCACAAAGTTGGAAACATACAATTGCCCAATTGGTACGCTGAAGAATTCAGATTTCCCTTCACTGGAATGAAGGGGCCTAGGCAAACCCCATAGCCTTTACAGTTGGCACAATGCAGTCAGAGAGGTAACGTTCTCCTGGCATTCGCCAAACCCAAACACCTCCATCAGACTGTCAGATAGAGAAGTTTAATTAATCACTGCACGTAACACGTTTCCACTGATCTAAAGTCCAGTGGCGAACTCTGCAGTTAGTGAGTCAGCAGAGCGTTGGAGACTTATATACACTATGCCCCCCTGCACTCGGTGACACCGCGCTATAACTTTACATGGTGCGCCACTTTAAGAATGAGTTTCTGTGGTTCCTAAACGCTTCACTTTGCAATAATAATACTAATTCTACATTTTCCTACATCTTTGGGACCCAAGATGTGACTACTGTTTCGGTTTTCATACACTGTATAGGAAATTACCGAACAAACAAAATTGATGAATTAGAGGCTTAGGCCACTACTTCGGCATACTACCAACAAACCCCAAATCACTTTACAGAAAAGTTTGTTTGGGATGGTCTAAAGCAGTGCTTCTTAAACTGTGAAGAGCCGCACTAGTAAATTCAGCTGACAACGGTGGTCTGCAGCTTGTATGTACAGTGAAACATAGAAGCTGCAAAAGTAAAATGGAGGAAAATATGTAATAAAAGTACATTGCAAAAATTATTTTAATGCAAAAATACATACATTTTGTTTATAAAAAAATGAACAAAACACCAAACATGTCCATAGCCTTTAACCCTTTAATGACCAGCCTATTTTAAACCTTAATGACCAAGCTATTTTTTACGTTTGTCCATCGTCGCATTCCAAAAGCTATAACTTTTTTATTTTTGCGTCAACATAGCTGTATAAGGTCTTGTTTTTTTTTTGCGGGATCTTATCGCCGGGTGTCGGTGGGAGAGAGAGGGAGCTCCCTCCCTCTCTCCAAAACAACTCAGATGCGGCGATCGCTATTGAGCGCCGCATCTGAGGGGTTAAATGGGTGAGATCGATACTTATATCGCTCTCACCCGTTCGAGCAGGTATGCCCCCAGCCCTCAGCTACCTCTGGTAGCTGAGAGCAGGGAGATTTAACGGCTCCCTGCTCTGTTTATTGTGATGCAGCGCCGTGAAAAGGCGTATGCATCAGAATAAAGCCCATTAGTGGCCACCGTGAGAAGGCATATTGGCGGTCACTAATGGGTTAACCACTTGCCGACACATGACAAGAATACTCGTCCTGAGAGGCGGGTATTTCGCGCATTAGGACGAGTATTCTCGTCCTGTGTGACAGCCAGTGTCCGCACGCGATCAGGAGCAGGGCAATGGCTGTAATACACAGCCGCAGCCCCGCTCAAAGCTGATCGCGGCATTCAAATGAAATAAGAGAAGGGGGGACTGCCCTTTGATCACAGGACCCCAGGGCTGTCTGACCATATTTCTTGTTGTTAGGGCATACTGAGGTATGCCCTAACAACTGTCTGTGTACAATCAGTACACAGGGTAATGTACTGGCATATAGATATATGCCAGTATATTACAGTTAAAAAATCAAAATCAAAAATCGCTCTATGGTGATTTAAAAAATAAAAATAAAAAGTTAAATAAAAAGAATTTTTTTATGTTAAATTTAAAAAAAAAATAGTTGAAAACAATACACAGAAATACACTTTTTTTTTTACAATAAATAAACCTTTTCAAATATAAATCCCCAAAATTTGAAATAATATAGACATCTTTGGTATCGCCACGACCGTAACAACCTGTACAACAAATGTATAACATTATTTATGATGATCGGTGTATGGTGTAAATGAATTAAAAAATAAAACTGCAACGGAACTGCTTTTTTTCTGCATTTTCGCCAAAATAAAAATTTATATAAATTAAAAACGATAATGTATTTGTACCAAAAAATGGTACCTACAAAAAGAACAACGCGTCCCGCAAAAAACAAAGTCCCATACAACTACGTCGTACAAAAAATAAAAAAAGTTATGAGTGTCGGGATGCAAAGAGGGAAATATAAAAAAAATTGTTCTGTCCTCAAGGCCAAAATTGGCCGTGTCCTTAAAGTGTTAAGTAAAAGTTAGATTTTACTAAATAGTGAACACATCTAGACAATTACAATAGCAAATTACAAATTTTCATTTTTATTCCTCCCAAAAATATTTTTTTTATTTTTTTTAAGGCAATATTGCAGTACTGAGCAAAGACTTATACATAGATAACACCAAAAAAAGACCATCATAAGAACAATTTAGCTGTCAAAACAAAAGCTTAGTAGAAAGTATCTAAAAGAGTTTCTGTTTCAGCAGATGTCAGATGAATGTATGACAACCATCTAACCAGCCTGCAGATCTGGCAAATCTACATAATCTCTTTGCAGGTCACAACGTGCAAATTTAGCTTCAGAACACTGCAGAAAATCTGCAGCATCTCCGTCCTGTGTGGGATACACAGTTCTGATTTGATGTAGTACATGTATTTTTCAGGTTTAAAACCAAAAACGTAGGGTGCGGGGCCAGATGTCTGACTGAGCAGAAGTTATTTGTGGAGCTCCCGAGTACCCTGAATTGTAATCCTAGATATATCACAGCCATCCTGCGACAGTAACTGGCTCCTTACGGGGAGAGGTAACTACTTACCCTCCGGTGTCCGCTGGTGTGAAGATCTGTGCTGTGGGACCGAATCTGCGGCATTGCTGTGAGAAGTGGTGTGAGGCCCGGCACTTCCGATTAGCGCGTGGTCGGCGGCGGAGATTTGGAGGCATAGACAGATGAAGGAGTGTGACTCTCTGCACTGACCATTGCATCTGTGGAGGGTGCTGGCTGGAGGATCCTGTGAACTGTGGACATTACCCGTTAACGGGTCTCTGATTCTGATTGGGAGGTAGGTGAGCGGCGAGGCCTCCCCTTCTGCATCTCACGCTACTGTCTGTGGCCGCACCGCATCGGGAATCCTTTCCAGAGCCTGAGATACCCGCATTAAGCAGCGTATGGAGTAGTGGATATACGGGTGCAGATATACTGGGCACTCTGTGTGAAACGTACAGGCTTCAGGGTTGCAGTGTGTGAACGGCTGGTTTACACTACTTTCCCCTCGTCCCTGCTCCCTCTGCCTGTGTGCACTTTGGAATCTAGTACTCACAATATGGGAGGTAATAGGGGTAAGAAAGGGAAAAACTCTGTCCCCCCCCTCTGATGATGACTCTGTGATGGAAGATCCTCCATTTCACTCCCTAGATAAACAGGATGCTGGGCCCTCAGATGCTAACATCATGGAAATTAATGCTCATGTGGCAAAGCGGCTGGAACAGTTCTCTAAACCTGTGCGAATGCCTCCATCCCCTGATCCCTCTGTCGCTGTTTGATGGATCAATGAGTCCACCAAGACAACTATCCCCACATATGGATGTTAAATTTGCAGAATTGCTGGCAGCTATTAATGCTTGTCAGTCTAAGCTGGTAAGAAACGGGTGCTAGCTACTGAGGCATCTATATTTGAATTTGGGGATAGGAACGGTAAACTCCTGGCATATCTTTCGCGCTCAGAGCGCCCCTGTGTATCCACTCCATCTGTTCTCTCCCTGGAAGGCTTGTTGTGTACTACCCCGAAGGAGATGAATCAGATATTTTGTGATTTTTATTCCGTCCTATATAGTTCCAAATGTAACGGCCCAGGTAGCACTGTGGAGAGTTTTTTGCTCTCGCTTCCTTTGTGGAGTCTATCAGTTGCTCAGGCTATTGAGTTGGATAGTCCCATTATAGCGGAAGAAATAGAACATGCTATTCAATCCTTGCCTTCGGGTAAAACACTGGGAGTTTATGGTTTGGGAGGTGAATGGTATAGGGCCAATAGAGAGGTTTTGGTGCTGAGGCTCTGTGACATTTATTCTAGTGCACTTCAGTTGGGTGGGTTGACGGCATCTACGCGGGAGGCGCTTATTGTGGTGGTGGTGGTGGTGGTGTTGAAGCCAGTGAAGGACCCTACTCTACCAGATTCCTACCGTCCTATTTCGCTTATTAATTCTGATGTTATGATACTAGCCAAAATCCTTGCTACTAGATTAACCCCCTCCCGACATTTGGCGTATCCATACGCCAAGGTCGGGCAAGTATGGAGCGGGCTCACGGAGTGAACCCGCTCCACATGATGCCGGTGTCGGCTGTATGTTACAGCCGACACTTCAGAGTAACGAGCAGCATCGCGCTCGAGCGCGATCCCGCTCGTTTAACTCGTTAACTGCAGCGGTCAATAGCGACCGCAGCATTTAAATCGTTAGAAAGAGAGGGGCGACCCCCTCTAACAGCTCATCGTGCCCCCCACAACACAATCAGTGGGGGGGGGCGATGATTGCTATGGCTGCCTGGGGACTTAATGAAGGCCCCCAGGTCCGCCATCTTTGTGCACCTATTAAGCCCTGCCTCCAGGCTTAATAGATGCCTGTCAGATTCACAAGATACTGCAATACATTAGTATTGCAGTATATCGTGCAAGCGATCTAATGATCGCTGGTTGAAGTCCCCTAGGGGGACTAATAAAAAAAAGTAAAAATTAGTTAACGTTATTTTTTTGTGTAAAAAAAATAAATAAATATTAAAAGTAAAAAAAAACAAAAACCTTTTCCCATCTAGAGCAATAGTAAAAAAATACATAAATAAACATAATTGGTATCACCGCATCCGGAAAAGTCGGAACTATTATAATATACAATTTTTTAACCCGCACGGTGAACGCCATAAAAAATTTAATTTGTAAAACGCCAGAATCTCTATTTTTTGGTCACCTAATCTCCCACAAAACATGAAATAAAAAGTGATCAAACCGTCGCATGTACACCAAAATGGTATTATTAAAAACTACAGCTTATCCCCAAAAAAATAAGTAAGCCCTCATACCACTTAATCGATGGAAAAATAAAAAAATTATGGCTCTCGGAATTTGGCGACACTAAATACATTTTCTTTTTTACACTTAGGGTTTTACTTGTAAAAGTAGTAAAATATAGAAAAAACCATATATATTTGGTATCGCCGTAATCGTATTGACCCACAGAATAAAGTTAACATGTTGGTTTAATTGCACAGTGAATTCCGTAAAAACGGCGTGAAAAAAAACCATGGAAGAATTGCCGTTTTTTTTTCATATTCTACCCTACAAATCATTTTTTTCCCGTTTCCTAATACATTATATGGCAAAATAAATGGTACTACGAAAAACTACAACTCGTCCCGCAAAAATCAAGCCCTCATAGTACTATATCGAAAAATAAAGACGTTATGGCTTTTGGAAGGTGGGGAGGAAAAAACGAAAATGAAAATCTGAAAAAGGGCTGCGGCGGGAAGGGGTTAAAGAAGATTATATTGTCTTTAATCCACCCTGATCAGACGGGCTTTATGCCAGGGAAGTGTACGGACATTAACATACATAGATTATTTCTGAATATTGATGCGGCGGGGGGGGGGGGGGGGGTATGAGTCTACTGGGTTCGTTTTCTCTCTGGATACATATAAGGCATTTGACTTAGTTGAGTGGCGATATCTCTGGATGCTTCTTTCCAGGTTAAATTTTGATCCTAGGTTTCTGGCACTTGTTCGTCCCCTCTATGAAGGGCCGTGTGCTAGGGTGAGAACGAATCTAGATATATCGGACTCCTTTTACTGGGACGTGGTACCCGGTCAGGGCTGTCCACTTTCCCCACTGCTATTTGCCCTGGCCATCGAACCCTTGGCAGTGGCTATCCACCATTCCTCTGAGATACATGGTATAACGAGAGGCCGCATAACGGAAAATATTTCTTTATATGCAGATGACACTTTGGTGTACTTGGTGGATGATGGCCCTTCCTTGGCATCTCTCTTTGAGTTGATTGATACATTTGGTAGTTTTTCTGGTCTATCGGTAAATTGGGCCAAATCTGTTACGTTTCCACTTTCTCCTAGTTATTGCTCCTGCCAGGACCTCCCTGTCCCATTGCAGATAGTCTCCCAATTTACATATTTGGGGATTGAGAGCTCCCTTAATTTGACAAGATATAGGGAACTGAATCTTGACCCTTTGGTGGCGGCCACTGAGAGACAGTTGAATTCCTGGAGTACCCTTCCTCTGTCACTGTATATACTTACCTACATTTTTATATCTGCCCCTAAACGTCGGGGGGGGGGGGGCATGGTGGTGCCAAATCTTCATTGCTATTATTTAGCTTCTCAACTGTTGATTGCACGTTGGTGGGTAGATATAGATCTGAGTAATGCAGCCACTGCACTGGCGGGTGCGCTTATGACATCTTATAAAAGTCTAACAAATTTGCTCTATAGATTTAAATCCCCGGGCTGTGTACCAATCCCACATCGGTCGGTGGCTGTAGCCTGGAGGACAGCGCATGCTCTGCTAAAGGTTACTACGGTCCCCTCATACTCACCTAGGACTCCAATATGGAGTAATCCTTGGTTGCCTCATCTGGAATCATTGCCGGGAGCGATGATGTGGTCAGGGGTCAAATTTCTGGGACAGATATGTAATGCAGATTCTGGCTCTGTATCTTTTTCTGAACAGCAGGAGAGATATAACATTTCAGGGAAATGTTTTTTTCATTATCTCCAGCTACGACATGCCTGTTGTGCCCAATATGGCTCTTCGTCGCCTCAGATGGGTTTCTCTGGATTAGAGGACCTGATCGGTGCTCTCAGGGGTACTCACTAAATTGTACACCCTCCTTACATCCATGGGAACTAGACCATTTGATAGGGCATTTCTGCAATGGAGGGATGATGTCCCTACCTTTACAGAGGAGGACTGACAGGAGGTGGAATCTTTCTTTTTTGATTCAGTGGTGAGTGCAAGGGATTTTCTAATACAGTCTAGGTTTTTGCATAGGATCTATTACACACCAGTTAGGCTTCAGCGGATGGGAGCATTAACTTCGGATAGTTGTTTTCGCTGCCAGTCAGATGTTGGTACCTTCTTACATTGTGTGTGGATGTGTCCCAGATTTGCCCCCTTTCGGTCAGAGGTGGTGGAATTTCTTCATACCCATTATGAGCTGCCGCGGCTTCTTATCCCTCAGATGTGCCTCTTGGGCATTATGGATGACATTATACACAACAAATATGATAAGATATTCCTTCGCTTTGTCATGTTTTGTGCCCGGAGATTGTAATTATGGCTTGGAAGAGCAGAGAATGCCTGAGTTTGACATACTGGCTGCAACTAGTAAGTATGTACATATGTATAATAAGCTCTACCTTAGTAGGAAATACCCAGATAAATTCGGGAAAATTTGGTCGAGGTGGCTGGAGACTCTGGAGACTGCGGTTTAATTATCCCTTGGAAATGTCGTGGGGGGGGGGGGGTGTTGAGCACAAGGATGAATGTGTGTGTGTATGGTTGTTGGATTCAGTTAGGCTCTTGGGAATGATAATCTCATTTATTTTGTATATGTTATGTAATGCATTTATTCTGGATTGTCATTTATCTTTAATACTTGCCTTTCTGGATGTCCTTTGTTTTGTCTTGACTGTATATTGGTACATGTTTTGTATATCAAAAGTTTTTGAAATAAAGCCTTTTAAAAAACAAAAAAACGTAACCAAAACAGAAAAAATATATAAAGGAAGGCCTTAAAGCATTGGTCTCAGGCACACAGCCCACAGGCGGCTCCTGGGGCAGTCATCTGCGGCCCGCGAGAGACACAGAGCCGCTAGTACAGGCTCTGCTCTGGAGCCCTGTGGAATTCCCTGACATCGCTGTCCACATATGGACAGTGATGTCTGGGGCTTCCCCAGAGCCGGAGTCCCGTGCAGAGCGCTAGTATCGGCTCTGCTCCGGCACTCTGTGGAATTCCCTGACATCGCTGTCCATATATGGACAGCGATGTCTGGGGCTTCCCCAGAGCTGGAGTCCCAGGCAGAGCACTAGTACAGGCTTTGCTCCGGGACTCTGGGGAATCCCCTGACATCGCTCTCCTCATATTGACAGCGATGTCTGGGGCTTCCCCAGAGCCGGAGTCACGTACAGAGCCCTAGACACTGGCTCTGGGGTTGCCCCTGATATCACATTCCCGTCCAGGAGGATCCCCTGACGTCACAGTGTATGGACAGTGACGTCAGGGGCTCCAACAGCAGAGGAATCTTCAGCCAAAGTGTCGGCAACGCTCTGGCTGGGGATTCCACTCCTACTGGGAGCCCCAATGGGGCTATCTACTTGGGGTGTGTGTGGCATTATCTGCAGAGGGCACTGTGGCAGCATCTGCGGAGGGCACTGTGGCAGCATCTGCGGAGGGCACTGTGGCAGCATCTGCGGAGGGCACTGTGGCAGCATCTGCGGAGGGCACTGTGGCAGCATCTGCGGAGGGCACTGTGGCAGCATCTGCGGAGGGCACTGTGGCAGCAACCGCGGAGGGCACTGTGGCAGCAACCGCGGAGGGCACTGTGGCATTATCTACAAGTGGGTGTGGCAGTATCTACAGAGGACACTGTGGCATTATCTAGGGGTGTGTTGCATTATCTACAGAGGGCACTGTGGCATTATCTACAGAGGGCACTGTGGAATTATCTACAGAGGGCACTGTGACATTATCTACAGAGGGCACTGTGGCACTATCTAAAAAGGGACTTCCCAATCTTGACATGTGTGTCTGCTAAACGCTGCCAACTGAGCCGCCGGACTGCATTTAGCGACACAAACTGGAAAACTGGATCGTTGAAATAAGCACGTGGAGAATTCTCTCAAATTTTAAACCTAGCGGTATTATTATAGTAATGTAGTATTAGTATTATAGTGTTATAGTAGTTCAAATAACTAATTGATTAACGATAATTTTGTATTGTATCAAATTTGAAAGTAATGCGGCCCGTCAACTTCCCATTTTTTCTATATGTTGCCCACTTACCCGGCCGAGTTTGAGACACCTGCCTTAAAGTATCTCCTCTTCTGGATCCAAAACTTCAAGCAAAACTTACATCAAATCTGCACAGTGTGAACAAGGTCTAATAGTGTAAAAATGTGTTACGAAGTCCCTAAGGGAAATTAAACAGATCCAAGTGCATGAAGCCTGTACGGAGGTGCAGAGTCCCTGTGGTCCCAGAGTACTTGCTTTGTATAAAAATTAGCACATACCTTATTGTATGGGCTTTAGTGCATTTCCATGAATGGGTAATTTTCATTTTTTAAATTCAATAAAATATTAAAACTTTTTTTTTTTTTTAGAAAAATTTAAGTTTTCAGAGGTTTGCTCCATATTCAAGTGTTTTATTACTTGAATCTCTGAATAGCATACAAAAAAGAACTAGATGCTCAGCATATTTGTAAACTCTCATGTACTGTGGATATTCAAGCACTTTGCATAGTTATCAGGCATGGTAATCCGACAGTAAGAACATAGATTTATTACAACTCAGAGCGATCAGTAGTTACACTATGTCTCTGGTGTTTATGGTAATTCTCTCACAACTTGGATTTATTATAAATGGCTTGTAAACCTAAGCTGGCAACACAAATCTAGTGCAACGATTAAATATCCGTTCACACCATAGACAAGACTTGGCTATTGACTCCTCTACGCAAAGTAATAAAACAAGATGGTCATATATTCTCCACTCAAGTAGGAGCAACAATCAGACATATAATCAATCTGATGTCTGTATCCAGTGGTGCTTGGTAGTCAGTCAGACAATAAAACCACAAAGGGATCGAACATTATAATCTGTATATGTCCTTAGCAATCACAAATATTACCATATACAGATATAGCAGTCCCTATCCTAACTTATCACTTAAAGACTATGTAAACCTTTGAAAGTGATTTTTTTTATATATAAAAAGGTCAATCAGTGTGTTTTGGGCAACTGTATAAGTAGATTTTATTAAAAATTATTTTTACTTTTTGAGATACAGCTGCTTTGTATACTGTAAACAGTGCAGCTGTATCCTATGCTGAATCCTGTACCCATCAGGACCACGGGACTGATGGGTTCAGTGTCAGCGGGTCCATAACACTTCAGCAGTGCCACAGGCTGATCGCCTCCATGCCATGATGCAGTAATTCATGTAAAAGGAGCCCCGATCAAGTATTGAGTGCAGATACTGTACATACTTTTCAGTAGGCCAACATTTCGGTATTAAAAATCATTTTTGAAATTGGGCTTATTTAATATTCTAATTTTCTGAGACAAAATTTTGGGTTTTCATTAACTGTTAGCCATAACCATCAAGATTAAAAGAAAAAAATACTGGAAATAGATCACTCTGCGTGTAATGAATCTATAAAATATAGGAGTTTCACTTTTTGAATTGAATTACTGAAATAAATTAACTTTTTGCTAATATTCAAACTCATTGAGAAGGACTAGTGTGTATATATATATATATATATATATATATATATATATATTTATATTTATTTGATTATATACTTTTTTTTACATACACACTATACAAATACCTTTTTAATGTTAATTTGTGAATAAAATATATTTTTATACTAATTAATTGATTGAGTGCTTGACTCTATGCCCGACATGTTTCTTGCTTTTTATATACCTAAGAAAGTGGCCAGCAAGTATAAATAACAAGCAAAACCATTAAAAGTGTTATCTGGGCTTTAAAACAATTGTACTTTTACCTGCTAAAGCCCAGTTCCCCTCCCCTACTGCTCCAGCTCTGCCGATTGATGGTCCCCCACCATTCTCTGTACACATTGGCTGGAGCGGTTATGTTCTGTACCGGTGCATGCCTGCTTCAGCCAATCACTGGCCACAGTGCTGGTCTCAGTAAGTCCGGCACATGACTATGCGGCCAATGAGAGGCTGGAGTGCTCACGTAACAGAATGGAACATCACAGCTCTAGAAAATTTAAAGAGACACTGAACTGTGGAACAGCTGCACTGGAGCAGTAGGGGATTAGAATGGGATACCATTTGAAGGTAAAAGTAAATTTTGTATAAAGCCCAGTTAATCCCATTAAAAAGTAAATTCAGTCTCATTGAAATTTCCTACATACCGTTTAATATTCTTTCAGTTGCTTTTTCATAGCAACAGACAACAAGCAAATTTAGACTGATAGTTTGTAGTCTGTTGCTAAGGAAACCGTGAGAAGCAATCGAAGGAGGTTTAAATGTAACGTGGCAAATCTTAGCAATACTGAATCTTTGCTTTAACTTTCATTTAGTGCATTAGAAAATATATAATGGAACTGCTAAAAAGTATTATTAGGGAACATTGACTAATCAGTATTAAATTATCAAACCTTATGAACCTTTAAGTGAAACTTGAAACAAACACCTGTACTAGAGGAAAAAAAAGAATACACATCAGTAACAATGAGGGGAAATTAAAATGACTGATTTGGAATAGATTTGGCTGACCTTTAGGAAACTATGCAGATAGGTGCACTGATACAGGCTGTACAGCAGAGTTAAAAGACAGGGAGCCATTGTAGAACAATATAGGGTATTTTTACAATGATTCATTCAGTTTCCTGATATGGCTTGGAACACACTGGGTCGTATCACATCATTGAAGAGATTGAGCTACTGCAGGGACTTGGCTGCGGGAGTGCCAATATTAATATTCCGGTGCCCACTGGCCTCTGAAAGCTAGGGTAAAGCTAACACCCTTGAACAAAGAATATTTTCTGCTGAAGAATTTCCTGTGCTATGGAATAAACTGGGGCCAAGAAGTCTATTCATGCCTTAATGGCAGTATATTTTCCTTAACAATCATGGAAAAAGGTATATTAAATATGTACGATATATGGCTGTATCAAGATAATTCAAGTGAATTATTGGATAATACCGGTAAGCCTGTTCACAAAAACGATGCAAAGCTGTCTGGAATCTAGCTATATGCACTGTATGGGTAGTTTAAAGCAAGCTATATGTGGTGGGAGACATAGTTAAATCAGTGGCATACTGTAGTAATAGGATTTGCACAGGTTGTAATTGTATTTGGGTACTAAGATCAGCAAGTGCCTTGCCAAATAAGAGAAAAGTGGTGCTATAAGTGGGCACTATAGAGAAACAATGATGAATCGTAATAACTGCATATTGCTGTAAAGTAACTCTACAAAAAGCTAATTTTCAGTACAAATAAACTAAAGGGTAAAAAGATCCTATACAGGAACATATGAAGTCATTGGGATGGGAAGTCACTGGGCCACCCTGCAAATCCATCAAACATTAAAAAAGGAAAAAAACCTGTTACCTACAGTTTTTGTCTTCTCTTACCCGCAGGAGGCGGATCCCCTCAGGCAGTCACATCAGGTAGCCGGGAAGCAGAGGGGCGTTATACGTGATGCAGCACACAACGTCCTGGCACTGTTCGGCGTCAGAACCTTGAATTTGCCGTGGCACAGACCTTGCCCGTGAGCCCCTTTCTCTTTGGGCTCGGTCATTGTCTCACCCGCTGTGACTGCTTATGGCTACGCCACTGCTTAAACAGCACTACACCAAAAAAGGCAGCCACGGAATATATGTGGTGTCATATTTATTATAGGTAGCTAATCTATAGTCAATATCCAACCCTTACTTACAGGGTAGCTACCTATCAGGAGCACTAGCAGCATTCTCCCTTCTGGAGGAGAGCTCTTTTGCATTTTTTTCTCTCCCAGGAAGCACTGCCCTAGCGACTCCCAACCAGTTGGATCTCCACAAGGTGAATCACCCCATTCTGAGAGCCATTATTCAAACACTAAATTTTCAGATGTTGCAACCCCTGATACATGGACATTATAGATTAATTATTTTGCCTTCTTAGGCTAAATGCATATAAGATGCAGTTGCCATTTTAGGGATGATTTAAATGACCATTTTCTAGAAAAATCTTAAATTAAAACAACATGTTTAACTATATTTGATGCCCATATGAAAGCAAACATTTTAAGGAAATAATTTCAGAGATAAATAAGTAAGAGTGGTAATAAGGCAGTCACTACTACTACTATAGACTTGCCCATTTATTACATTGCTGAATGAGTCTGGAATGCTTACATCATTAAAAAGTACTATAAAGTGCAAAAAACCCCACAGAATATTGTTTTGAATTGTTTACATTTTCGATTCACATTTATAGGCGACAACATTTTATTCATAGAGTAAGACAAAAACGTACCGATGTGAAGGCTAGTAGTTCTTCTTCTGTTAGCTTGTGCACTGGGTTATTCTTCTGTAAATCAATGCTGTGAAGAAAAATCAAATGATAAGTGTGGGATAGAATATATAATAATAAAATTAAAAAAACATTGGTTGTGGTACAACAAAGGTAGATGTGGTTGTTTAAGGGCCCACAGCAGCAGCCTGGTCCCCTTCTCTCTCTGATGTGCTGTAAAATTTTGGGGGCTACTACTTTCCGCACATCTGGTTCTCTTGTATACTTTAACAGACAAATGGCTCAGCAGGTCCCTATCACCAAACAGGTTTGGGGACCCTATACTTTACTAACACCGTGTTTTGACACAAAGATCTCCCTCTATGACATTCATATGCCCTAATATGGATGTCATAGAGGATTTGGACAGGGGATGTTTTAATGAAAACCCCTTTAACCCAAGGGGGAAAAAATACCCTATATTCAAAAATTACAGTTTTGAAGCAAAGAATACCTTTATGCGCACTTCTATGTTACTTTTCCAGTCTAACCACTCAAACAATTGACTGTACAATCTTGTAATGCTCTTTAAATGTGGAGTTCCACTTAATTTGCAAAGAATTGGGCTATGTTCACACCACGCTGTGGTGTACGTTTGCCATATATGCCCAGAAACCTATAGCCCTTAATGGGCCCACAGTGTGTCTTTATGATCTATCGGGCAGCATACTTTATTCTACTGTATTAAAAAGTGTAGTTGACTTCGCTTTCAATTCAAAAGGATCCTGAAAAACCATATAACACATGTTTTTATTTTACAATTGGGGTCAATGGATGACGTATGCAACTGTATGGTACTGTATGGCAGTTCGGCGTATACATTAGGGGATTTTCACAGTGTTTACACTTTACATTAACCACAAACATGGTCTTGACAGAGCTCTACTAAAACAGTCAGAAATATGTTTCAAAGCAACTATGTAGCATGATGTAAAATATAACATGTTCTCACTTATGTGATGAAAATCTAATGTCAGACAGAGTGTTTATGTTCATTTCCTATACACGCAAACAGCTGTATACATATGTATGTGCACAAATATATACTGACAGACATGCACGCATAAACACATTGTCAGAATTAATATCTCAATCATCTAACATGCATAAAAAATGAGGTCATAGATAGACCACGTGCACCCAACGGATGCTGCCACTTCACCGTGTCATTAAGCAATGCAGTAAAACATGCAGATCACTTCTTATACAAGTTGTAAAGCAATTTTACAGCTGGACAATGGTGTCTCGTAATATTCTTGGACCAAAAGAAGCTCAAAAATATAATTTTACTTCTAACTTAGCCCTTAAAAGGAGTTTACTGGCAATTATTTATTTTATAAACTACATTATTGTATGACATTTTAGTTTTATGGGATCTTACTAATAGGATCACTTTAACATTTCTTTATAAGTCCCCTGCTAGTTCAAAATCTTATGAAAAACAGCAAAATTAGAGACAATGCCATCCTCTCTACTGATTGCATATGAATTGACACCCCCCAAATACTTGGGTCTTGGCCTAAAGAAGAGTATTGGTCCCTTCTCCTATTGGAGAAGACTATATTTACCATTTAACATAGATGTGAACAAGGCCTTAACCAGCTAGACCTTGGGAAATCCAGCGTCGCAGGACACATGTATATCCACTGATGAGTCGAAAAACTGATCAGTAGAAAATAGAGCATAACAGATTTCAAAGTAATAAAAACTGAAGAAAAAGTTTCAGTTTTGTGAAGGTTTAACCGAACGAATCTGTGGAAAAAAAAAACCCTGAAACTTTTGTTCCCATTGCTTTTAGTTTGTCCGTTTTTATTTATTATCCGTCAAATAAAATAAGGCTCAATTTACATTTTAATCCAGACGCAGATGTGAACCCAGTGTAAGAAACTTTACAGTTCTAAGGCCAGGACCACACACACAGTTTTGATGCAATTTATGGCTTCGTTTTTCGAGCCAAACACAGTGTGTATACAAAAGAAAGGAGATGCAACAGTATTTTCTTTATACCTTTCCTTCCTTTTGGATCCACTTATGGCTTTTGCTCAAAATAATGGCCCAAAAGCTACACCAATAAGTGCATCAAAACAATGTGTTTATGATCCTGGCCTAAAATATTAAAGGTTTTGTCTAGGATTAGAAAAGCATGTCTGATTTCCTCCAGAAACAGCACCAGATGATATTGCAGCTCAGCTCCATTGAAGTGAATACTCCTAAGATGGAGGAGAACAACGGAAAACCCAAACGCAGATGTGAACAGATCCGAACAATGTCCTACTTTGACTATATTTCCAGGATTGTAGCTGTGGAATATTTGCTCTAAATTAATCTATTTTGAAAGAAATATAAACAAAAAGGAGGTTGTCATCAAAAAAGAAATAAAAGAATGGCGCCTGATTAACACTCAAGATGCTGTCAATTTTACTTTAAATACAGAATGATGTCATGTAGCTAAGACTGAATTGTTAGGTGTCTAATGTTCTATCCTAATGTTTGTCATACACATTTCCAATTATAGATTTCAATTTCAAAAAGAAACTTGGAGAGTTAACATTTGAAACTCGGGATTCTGCAGAAAAGGATTAAAATTCAGTGTTTACTCATGTTTCCATTGAGTAATATTACATTTAGAGTATAGTTTACCACCTGATCTGTACACATATCTAATATATACCAACATCAATGTCAATGATACTTGGGTTATACGTAACTCTTTATAAACAATAAATTTGTTGATGTTAAATATGAAGTTAGTTAAGATTTCTTTACAGTTAAGATTTCTTCAGTCTCATTCTTTGAATTATTCATAGGCTGTTCTTAAAAACCATTTCCCCCAGAAAGTTATTTTTTCAGCACTTAACATAGTTTTAGTTGCATAAATTCTCAGTTATGCAAATGCTTGAAATTCAGATTTTAGAGCCTCTTGAAAATGTATGTCATTGTCATTTACAACCACTTCATAAGTCAAAACTAATCATTAGAGCCGGAGATTGGAACTCTACAGAGATAAGACATGTTGTAATCTCTGAAGACCAGAAACATTTGGTATAAATCTGGAAGACCAACTCCTTAGCTGTTAACCATTAAGTACAAAAGGAAATTACAGTTTAGACCAGAACATTCCAGAGTACACTATATTTTGATGGAATTAAATGTGGCCCATTGTAAAGGTAATTTCTTTGGGATGCTATTCATACCCTTGTCTTTCTATGCTAAAATAAAGAACCTGTGGGCTTATTAAATTATTATTTTTATTGCAGACTTGTTAACCCTCTCAGGACCGAGCTCAATTTG
Source organism: Rhinoderma darwinii (assembly GCF_050947455.1). Lineage (NCBI taxonomy): Eukaryota > Metazoa > Chordata > Amphibia > Anura > Rhinodermatidae > Rhinoderma > Rhinoderma darwinii. The sequence goes on from NC_134690.1 coordinate 329,995,748, forward strand.
GCCTTCAGGACCAGCCCCATTTTTTCAAATCTGACATGCGTTTGCCTATCCAAACGATTCTGAGACTGTTTTCTCATGACATATTGTACTTTATGTTAGTGAAAAACTTTGGCCAATAAATTCATTGCTTATTTGTGAAGAACACCAAAATTTTAATTTTTCTAATTTTAAATGTATCTGCTTGTAAGACAGATAGCAATACCACACAAAATAGTTACTATTTCACATATTCCATATGTCTATTTTATATTTGCATCGTTTTTTGAACATTATTTTATTTTTCTCGGACGTTACAAGGCTTAGAACTTCAGCACCAATTTCTCACATTTTCAAGAAAATCTCAAAAGGCTATTTTTCAAGGACCAGTTCAGTTCTGAAGTGGCTTTGAGGGCCTTATATATTAGAAAGTCCCCATAAATCACCCCATTTTAAAAACTGCACCCCTCAAAGTATTCAAAACAGCATTCCGAAAGTTTCCTAACCCTTTAGGCGTTTGCACAGGAATTAAAGCAAAGTAGAAGGGAAATTTACAAATGAAATTTTTTTTGCCGAAACTAATTCGTAATACATTTTTTTCTGTAATACAGATGGTTTTACCAGAGAAATGCAACTCAATATTTATTGCCCAGATTCTGCAGTTTTTACAAATATCACATATGTGCTCTAGTGTGGTAATGGACTAAAAGTCAAGCCTCAGAAGCAAAGGACCACCTAGAGGATTTTGGGGCCTCCTTTTTTTATAATATATTTTATGCACCATGTCAGGTTTGAAGAGGTCTTGTGGTGCCCAAACAGTGGAAACCCCCAAAAGTGACAATGTTTTGGAAACTACACACCTCAAGGAATTTATCTAGGGGTATATTTAGCATCTTGACCACACAAGTCTTTTGCTATATTTAATCGGGTTTATCTGTGAAAATGAAAGTCTACTTTTTTTCTGAAAAAACATGTTTAATTATTACAAGGAATAAAGAATGAAAAGCACTGCAAAAATAGTAAAGCTATATTTCCTGATTACAGAAATACCCCATATGTGGTAATAAACTGCTGTTTGGACCCACAGCAGAGCTCAGAAGGGAGGGAGCGCCATTTGGATTTTGGAGCACAAATTTTACTGGAAGTGTTTTTGGGTGTCATGTCGCATTTGCAAAGCCCCTGAGCTACCAAAATAGTGGAAATACCCCAAAACTGACCCCATTTGGGAAACTACACCCCTTAAGGAATTTATCTAGGGGTATAGTGAGCATTTAGACCCCACAGGTCTTTTGCAGAATTTATTAGAATTAGACCGTGAAAATTAATATCAACATTTTTTCCACTAAAATGTTGCATTTTTTCATTTTCACGAAGGATAATGGAGAAAAATCACCCCAACATTTGTAAAGCAATTTCTCCCAGGTACGGAAATACCCCACGTAGTCATAAATGTTTTTTCATTACAAATTAATTAACCCTTTCAGCACTGATCCATTTTTTGCTTTTTCATTTTAGTTTTTCCCTTCCCGCTTTCCAAGAGCCATAACTTTTTTATTTTTCCGTCAGTAGAGTGGTGTGAGGGCTTATTTTTTGCGGTAGGAGTTGTAGTTTCTAGTGACACCATTTAAAGTACCATTTAATGTACTGGGAAACTGAAAATAAAATTCTTTGCAGGCTGAAATTGGAAAAAGCTGTGATTCCACCATTGTTTTTTGGGTTTAGTTTTTACATTATTTTTTTAGCAGTGTTCACCGTGCGGGAAAAATAATATCATATTTTTATAGTTTGAGTCGTTAAGAACGCGGTGATACCAAATATGTGTACTTTTTTAACTTTTACAAAAGGCTTATTATAGGAAAAAAAGCATTTTTTGATTTTGTAACTTATTTTTACACTTTTATAAAACATTACCTTTTTTTTTTTTACTTGAAGACCTGCAGCACTGATAGCTGCTATAATACATTACACTGCCTAGGTAGTGTAATGTATTATAAGCGGTCAGTGTCACGCTGAGAGTGACACTGACAGGAAGCCACCGGTCCTTATAGGCTTCCGTGCACGGCAGACCCGTAGACCGTTGTATGGCCTCCGGTTTTGCCATGACAACCGACGGCAGAACCCGCAATCGGTCCCCGGGAAAGTTTGTTGTAGCAACAAACTTTCCAGTTTGTTATAGCAACAAACTTTCCAGTTTGTTATAGCAACAAACTTTCCAGTTTGTTGCAACAACAAACTTTCATTGCGATCACATGATCGTGACCTGAAGCAATCAGGTCCCGATCATGTCTCCTGGTCCAGAGGCAGGGATTAACAGAGCAATCTGGGTGTCAGCGCTACTCGGAGACACCCGATCTCGCTTTTAACACCCACCATGAATTCACGTCGGAACTGCACAGATCCCAGCAAGCGCCGACGTGAATTTACTGTGGGCGGTCGAGAAGCGGTTAAAGTGTAACTAAACTTTCAAACTTCTGACATGTCATAGTGACGTCAGAAGTTTTGATTGTAGGGGTCCGAGCACTAAGACCCCCACCAATCGCTAAAACAAAGCAGAAGAAGTGCTCAAGTGAGCGCTGAGCGACTTAGTTTCTGTTCGGCTTTTTCCGGATATCAATTTAGCGGTGTACGGACTCAATAGAGCCTGTACACCGCCCACCGCTTAGACCCCCACCAATCAAAACTACTGACATTTCACTATGACATGTCAGAATGTTTAGTTACCCTTTAACCAATTTATAATTGACATACATATATGCAGTAAGCTTAGTAGAGATGCGTAACAATTTCCTTTTAAAAGTAATATTTCCTATTATTTCTGCCATATAAGACAGTGAAGGCTAAAGGGTGCCTCTAATGATGTCACCTACCATGACTCCCAGAAGAAGCTTAAAATGATAGGAAGAAAGAAATCCAGGAGAGGGGGGAGTCCAATTGCTTATGCAACCATATAACTGCATCAAAAAGCAGGAGCTTCTTGTCATACATTATTGGGGGGTACCCTTTATTGGGGAAATGCAGTTTTTTGTAATAAAAAAAATGTGGTGATCGGTGTATCAAACAAGCAAATTTTCCACCTTTTGATTTTGTACTTCAAGGTCATAGGAGCTCAGGTTTTGTGCAGAGCTGAATTATGAATGAGAACAAAATGCGTGTATATTGCTCAGCCCTAGCAAAAGAACGTAAGCTATGAATAAATGTTAAATATCGTACGTTAAACCTTTTTAAGAACACATTTATAATTCACGACAAAAATTTCCAAATAAGTTGGAAATTATCAGGAGACTTTAGAGAGGCAAATATACCGTAAATGCAAATAGTTAATGTGGTTCAATTAAGAGGTGTGCAGGAGGGTTTTACAACTAAGTAATTCTGTGACCAGGGAACGTTTAAAAATAACCCCAAAAAACACAGTCTTCATATATAGAAGTGGAAATTAAAGGGTTTGTCCTAGAGACTAAAATATGTGAAAAATGTTGCATCCTGGCATACCATAAAACATGACAAATTCACATTGCCACCAATGTTTACAATGTAAGCAGCCAAAAGTGGGTGGGACTTCAGTGTCATTGAAAGCTCAGCTCTAGTTATGTTACAGATAAATGCACACACTCTGCCACTGTCAACATTGTTATCTTTATACATGTAGTTACATAGTTGATAAGGTTTAAAAAAGACACAGGTCCATCAAGTCTAATTTATAATCCTACCATATTAAAGAGCCTCTGTCACCACATTATAAGTGCCCTATCTCCTACATAATGTGATCGGCGCTGTAATGTAGGTGACAGCAGTGCTTTTTATTTAGAAAAACGATCTGTTTTTACCACGTTAGGAGCGATTTTAGCTTTATACTAATTCGTTTCTTAATGCCCAAGTGGGTGTGTTTTTACTTTAGACAAAGTGGGCGTTGTATAGAGGAGTGTATGACGCTGACCAATCAGCGTCATGCACTTCTCTTTATTCATTTAGTCAGCGCATAGTGACACTGCGTTATTCACTATGTGCTGTCTTATACTGACACATTAACGTTACTGAAGTGTTTAGACAGTTAATAGACATTCCTTCCAGCCAGGACGGTCTGTCTATTCACAATCCCTGCACTTCGTTAACGTTTCTGTGGTATTTAGAGCAGAGCAAGCGTAATCTCGCGAGATCTCGCTGTAAATGACAGGTTACAGCGAGATTACGCTTTGCTCTGCTGTAAGTACCAAACAAACGTTAACGAAGGGCAGGGATTGTGAATAGACATACCGTCCTGGCTGGAAGTAATGTCTATTAACTGTCTAAACACTTCAGTAACGTTAATGTGTCAGTATAAGACAGCACATAGTGAATAACATAGTGTCACTATGCGCTGACTAAATTAATGGAGAGAAGTGCATGACGCTTATCGGTCAGCGTCATACACTCATCTGTACAACGCCCACTTGGTCTAAAGTAAAAACACACCCACTTGGGCATTAAGAAACTAATTAGCATAAAGCTAAAATCGCTCCTAACGTGGTAAAAACAGATCGTTTTTCTAAATAAACAGCAGTGCTGTCACCTACATTATAGCGCCCATCTCCTTGTGTAGGAGATAGGGCACTTACAATCTGGTGACAGAGCCTCTTTAACCCCTTAGTGACCAGCCCATTTTAGGCCCTAATGACCAAGCTATTTTATTCATTTTTCTATAGTCGCATTCAAAGAGCTATAACTTTTTTATTTTTTCGTCTACCTAGCTGTATGAGGACTTGTTTTTTGCGGGATTAGTTGTACTTTTTAATAGCACCATTTTTGGGTACATATAATTTTTGTTATTAACTTTTAGTAACTTTTTTTGGGGGGATTATAAAAAAAACCTGAAATTCCGCCATTGTTCTATGCGTTTTTAAATTGACGCCGTTCACTGTGCGATGTAAATAACATGTTATCTTTATTCTATGGGTCGGTATGATTATGGCGATACCACATATGTAGAGGTTTTTTATGTTTTACGACTTTTTCACAATAAAAACAATTTTGAACTAAAATTATTTGTTTTTGCATCGTTGCTTCCAAGAGCCGTAACTTTTTTATTTTTCCATCAATGTAGTGATTTTTTGGGCTTGTTTTCTGCGGGACGAGACGTAGTTTTGATTGGTACTGTTTTGGGGTGCATGGCACTTATTGATTCATTTTTATTATGACTTTTTTGGGGGGCAAATTCGCCATTGTTTTTTGCGTTTTTTTTTTACGGTGTTTACCTTGCGGTTTAAATTACATATTAACTTTATTAATGGAGTCATTACGGTCGCGGCGGTACCATATATGTGTACTTTTATTTATTTTTTACACTTTTACTAAATAAAACCACTTTTTATTGGAAACAAATTTTTGCTGTAATTTTTATTATTAATCTTTATTTCACATTTATTATTTATTTCACTAGTCCCACTAGGGGACTTTACTGTGCGATCTTCAGATCGCTGCTATAATGCTTTGGTATACTCCGGCGCGTCCTAACAGGCATATGTCCAGGGCAGACCTGGGGGCTTTTATCAAGCCCCCGGCTGCCATGACACCCCATCGGAGACAAGCGATTGCATTTGCGGGCCGCTGATGGGTGACAGAGGGAGCTCACTCCCTCTGTAAACAAAGTTAAATGCTGCGGTCGCTATTGACGGCGGAATTTAACGGGTTAAACAGCCGCGATCTAAGTAAACTTCGATCGCGGGCGCTGGAGCAGGAGCTCAGCTGTCATCAGACAGCTGAGCCCCGGCTCCAGCCTGCACGGGAGACCCGTGCAGGACTTAGACTAGGCTCACGTGAAAAGGCGTCAGCCTAGCCTAAGGCCCCTTAGTGACTCACGTGAAAAGGCGTATTGGTGGTCACTAAGGGGTTAAGGTCCACTTACATAGCCCGTCCTGATCGGTGTTCATTTGCTCCTCTCACAAGGAGCTAGTATGGGGACGAGCGCTCGTTACTCCAATCGCTCGTCCCCATACATTATAATCATGTCGGTAGCACGTCTCCCTGCATGCACAGGGAGATGTGCTGCCGACAACTATATTACTTTTCATTTGCTCGTTCATCTGCTGATCGCTGTCCTGTTTACACAGGACAATTATCGACAACGAGCATTCTATGAACGAGCATTTTCCCGATAATTGGCCAGGGTTGCAGTACTTTTAATCCAGAGGTTGAGGTTGATGCCAATTGCCTTATTAGGGGAAAAGTTCCTCCCTGACTCCAAATATGGCAATCAGAATAAATTCCAAGATCAACGTCCCATCTCCAGAATCTAGTACTCATAACTTGAAATATTATATTTTTCAAGAAAGGCATCAAGGCCCTTCTTGAAGTTGTTCATATAATCAACAATCACAACGTCCAAGACAACATTGGCTTATACAGTAAAACCTCTTTAGTAGACCACATCTTAGCATATTGGCCTAAGATTACTACAAAACTTCTCAAGGACTGTGTTCTAAAATAATCTACCATATAAATTAAGAAAGAAAGGATGGCCAGAGGACAGCAATGGCAGCTAAGTTGGAGGACACATCCACCAGGAGCAGGTAACATGCACCATCTGTGAATTAGCTTATAGAACTTAGCACGCAAAAATAAAATATACACACTCAATACTGACCTGGCTTTGTGCTTCATGATGAAAGATCATCAGAATAATTTGAAAGTTTCCATATATGTCAGAAATCCTATGAAATTTGCTAATTCTTTCACATGCTCTAGGGACAAAATCAGTCGTAAGTGGGTCCAAATGGGATACCAAGAAGTGGAAAAGTCAACCAAGGACAAACTTGTTGACTGGTAAACAACTTATCTTCAGTGTAGTAAAGCGAGGAATATTATTTACATCTGATGAAAGACAGGAGAAATAGAGTATATAGACTACATTTGGGGTCAAGCTTCTGAACCTTTAACCTACACCTACTAATCAGCCAGAGGTTTGTCTATCAGGACAATCTCCGACTGTTTGTCTATCTCCGACCGTAATTGTTTCATATATGAAATGATCCAAGAGACATGTTAAAAAAACGAAAAAAAGGCATGTTTTCTTTGGACATGCCAATTTGCCCCTGATCTAAACATTAATCTGAAATTTTTTACTCACATAACAATGGTTGTTAAAGGGTTATTACAAGATAACTTATTTTATTGTTAATCGTCTTTCATGCTTAAAGGTTAACTCTGGCTAGCTTTAGTTCTTCTACTCACTCTGCTGTAGAGACGCTACAGCCTCCCTATTCCTAGGTTTCCACTAAATTTATACGGAACCTGTCACCAGCATTTCACCTATTGAACTTTACTCACCCCTCACTGGTCGCTGCTGTCAAAAGTTCATTGCTGTTACCCCCTCTCCTAAACTCCTCCTCCGACCATAAATAACGGTCTGCAAACATTTTGCGCGTTTTATGGTAATATTTCGGCAGTCTCGTTTATTCCTCTTATGCCCGCCCACCGCCAAAAACTGGCCCGCCCTAAATCATCTGAGATATCGAATATGCGCCTCTCATGTATGGACCGTACCCTTCCCTGCTTTGTCCAGGCCTCAAACCTAGTTAGTGCGCATGCGCAGCTATAGTGTCCAGTTATGCGCACGCACCAAAACAGGTCATCGATGTGCAAGTGCGGGATTTCGAGTGTGCTGGGGGAGACGAGGACCTGTCAATCAAAAGTAAGGAGGAGGGATTAACTCGGAAAGGCTAGAGGAATTAAGATATTATTATTTTCTAATGAAGATATGACTCTTATGCTCATTAGCATATGATGCGGAACACTGGAAAAAAACAAAATACTAAAAAGGTACAGAGCCTAATTAGAAGATAATTAATTATAAGTTATAAAGAAAAAAGGTTTTCACCCACTTCCACCAGGTATTGTTGGTTTAATAGGTGAAATGCTGGTGACCGGTTTCCTTTAGCTGCATTTAAAAGGAGACTGGCCATGAGAAAACGCTTATAACCAGATGTGTATATTGTAATGTTTTTTGCTGCAGATTTTTGGCTCACCACCCCAAAATAATATACAACATAAATGTTCAGTATTGTTATTTACATTATAATACACTTTAGTTTTTAACATATTTTGTTCCCCTGGACCTTCACACAATGATTGATGGGCTGCTGAGTATGCAGATACACAGCAGCCAGACGTCAGTCACCGCCGAGCGGGGTAGGGGGAGAAGAGGAGAAGTGCTGGGAGCGCTTACCTTACGAATACAACGGAAATTACGATTAATCTGGTGTATTTCTTGATAGCTCCTATAACTGAAATATGATACAGGAGGGGGTAAAGAGAAATACTTAAGGGGGCCATGAGACGTAAAGGGAACATAGGTGTTATGGAAAAAAGGTAAGACTTAAAGAGGACCTGTCATGACCTCAGAAAACATTATCTGTCACCATGCCTGTACTGATGCCTTTTTCCTAATACCAACGCCGTTTATTTCATATTGCTAGGTGCCTTCATGCCCCCAGTGTCCGCTTTCATTCCCTCAGCACCGGAACCCCACAACGATCAGCTGCTTAGGCTGCTTGTGGGCACCGGATGTCCATGTTGGAAGCAGATGGCTCAAGTCACAGAATAGCAGCTGAGCTGCAGTACTGCAGTCCTGAGCCTATTCAAGTGAACTGTTATACAGTGTACGCAGCCATCTGCTTCCGTCTCGGAGTACTGCATACCCTACATAATATCAGTATACCGATCATATACTGATGACCTATTCTGTGGATAAGTCATAATATGTCCATGCCTGGACAACCCCTTTAAGATAACAGATCCAAAATAAGTTAAAAATGCACTGACCAATTTACTAAAAGTTGTTCATGGGACATTAATAAGAGTTGGATGTTTCAAGCATGGTCTATGCATTTGAGGATAGTTTTGGGTCCTGGAGATTGAGCATTTCATTAATGTTCTATATTTAAGGAAGCCTGGACATTTGGCGGTTTTGTTCTTTATTAGTCTGCTAGGATTCCTCTACACTTTTATTGAGCTACCGGTAATTTAGAAAATGACCCATTCCAAATGGCCCACCTTTTTATTATATATATGTATACACACACATGCACGCACGCACGCGCACACACACACACACTTCTCAATGAATTAGAATATCATCAAAAAGTTAATTTACTTCAGTAATTCAATTCAAAAAGTGAAACTCATATATTATATAGATTCATTACACTCAGAGTGATCTATTGCCAGCATTTTTTTCTTTTATTCTTGATGGTTATGGCTAACAGTTAATGAAAACCCAAAATTTTGTGTCTCATAAAATTAGAATATTAAATAAACCCAATTTCAAAAATGATTTTTAATACCGAAATATAGGCCTACTGAAAAGTATGTACAGTATCTGCCCTCAATACTTGCTCGGGTCTCTTTTTGCATGAATTACTGCATCAATGCGGCGTGGCATGGGGGCGATCAGCCTGTGGCACTGCTGAGGTGTTATGGAAGCCCAGGTTGCTTTGATAGCGGCCTTCAGCTCGTCTGCATTGTTGGGTCTGGTGTCTCTCATTTTCCTCTTGACAATACCCCATAGATTCTCTGTGGGGTTTAGGTCGGGCGAGTTTTGCTGGCCAATCAAGCGCAGTGATACTGTGGTTATTAAACCAGGTATTGGTACTTTTAGCAGTGTGGGCAGGTGTCAAGTCCTTCTGGAAAATGAAATCCGAATCTCCATAAAGCTTGTCAGCAGAGGGAAGCATGAAGTGCTCTAATATAGGGATGCACGGTGCATCGAAACTTTGATACTGTTTCGATACTGTGCATCCCTAAACGGTTCGATACCGCTATTTCCTGTATTTCGATACTGAGCTGCGCAGCCGCACAGCTCAGTATAGTAATACATGAATATATGGGAACGCGGCTGCGGCTGTGTAATTCAGCCACAGCCCCGCTCCTGAGTCATGATAAGCTCGCGGGGTCAGGATGATGCGATGTGGCCAGCGCTGCAATAATGAGCGGCGGCACTGAAGACAGAACATGGCGGGCGCTCTACAAAACACCCCCATGTTCTGTCTCCAGTGCCTGAACTGCCGCTCATTAGTGCAGCGCCGGCCGCACCTCCTCATGCTGACCGTGCGCGCACTTCCTGTCAGGAGCGGGGCAATGGCTGTATTACACAGCCGCAGCCCCGCTCTAAAACGACGGAGATCAGAGAAACCTCTCTCATCCCGCCGTTATTCCCCTGAATGCTGCGATCACAGCTGACTGCAGCATTCAGGAGAAAATGAGAAGGGGGGATGCCCCTGGATCGCGTCACAGGGAATTCCTGTGACGCGATCGAGGGCCATACCATATATGGGCAGACAGCCCAGGGTCTATTGACGGACCCCAGGGCTGTGTTACCATATTTCATGTTGTTAGGACATACCCAAGTATGTCCTAACAACTGCCTGTGTGCTATCTGTCCACAGGCTAATGTACTGGCACATACCTGATATATGTCAGTACATTAAAGTTTAAAAATAAAGTAAAAACAAAGTATTGTTAAATTTAAAAAAAAAATACACATTCACCTTTTTTACAATAAACATTAAAATAAGTCTCAATACATAAAATATTCACACATTCAGTAATGGCGCGCACAACAATTTTTTTGATGTGTACGCTGTAAAAAAATGAAACACTGCTTTCATTCACTTATTAATGTGAGGCGCTAGGTGCGATGAATTTAACCTCCATGTTCCTCACATTAATAATAATTAACCCCATCATGTACCTCGCACATTAACCCATTATGACTGAGAAACATGATGGGATTAATTACTATTAATGTGAGGCGCATTCAAAATTCATCACACGTCGCGCCTCACATCAGAAAACGGAAGAATTTTTTTTGTTTTATTACTGTTGGCAAAGTATCGAAATTGGTATCGAAATCGCAATACGAAACGAAGTATCGGTATCGAAGTCCAAATTCTGATATCGTGACATCCCTACTCTAATATTTCCTGGTAGACTTGATATTTCCTGGCTCTGAACTTGATATAACACAGTGGACCAACACCAGCGATGACATGGCTCCCCAAACCATCACTGACTTTGGAAACTCCACACTGGCCCGCAAGCAACTTGGATTGATGCCTCTCCACTCTTCCTCCAGACTCTGGGACCTTGATTTCCCAATGAAATGCAAAATATACAGTACTTTCATCTAAAAACAGGATTTTGGACCACTGAGCAACAGACCAGTCCTTTTAAAGGCTTAGGAAACCTTTGCAGGTGTTTTGTGTTGATTAGCTGATTAGAGTGTGACACCATGAGTCTACAATCTTCAACTTTTACCCAATATTCAAATTTTCTGAGAGACTAAATTTTGGGTTTTCATTAACTATTATCCATGATCATCAACATTAAAAGAAAAAAAAGAAAATACTGGAAATAGATCATGTGTGTGATGAATCTATATAATATGGGAGTTTCACTTTTTGAATTGAATTACTGAAATAAATTTACTTTTTGATGATTTTCTAATTCATTGAGAAGGACTAGTATATATATATATATATATATATATATATATATATATATACATGTACACACTTAATTAAGAGAATTTATCACCAGTGCAGGCTCCTTTAGATGACATCATCTGTATAATAACCTAATAAAGCTAAACTAGCGGGTGAAATTCCACCCAATAAACAATTTCCTAGATGGGCAATTAAGGGGCCAGAAGAAGTGAGCCCTTGTTTCAACAAGGTTTTTCTTGCTTTTTAAGAGTCAGGAATGCAAGGGATTTTGTCATATGACCCCTCTTGGCACCATTGAATCGATGAGAGGAATCACAGAGGGGATGGTTAAATGTGACATGCTATCTTCAAACCCCCTGACCAAAATGTTTGGGAGATTGCTTTGCAAAAACAGTCGCTTCTTCCAGTTCAGTGGTTTTAGGACATTTTATTAACAGTATGTAATGAACGTAAAAAAAAAAAAGTCTATTGACTGGTGATAGGCCTATTTAAGAAGTTACAAAATGTTATGCTTTTGACAGCCAAGGGATCCCATAATTCATACAGATAAACTCATATGACATTAATTATTTTCTCAGCAAATGCAAAGTTCAACACATCAGCAGTCACCAGTTTCCTTACTCCATAAGGCCTCATGCACACTTCAGTTTTTTCCTTCAGGGTGCTATCTGTTTTTGTCACTGATAGCACCCTGAACTCATTCATTTCAATGGGGCCATGCACACCTCAGTTTTTTTGACAGTCCGTTGCTCCTTTCCGATCCAAAGTAGAGCATGTCCTACTTTGGTCCGGGATTCCGTGATTGGCTGCCGAGGCCGCGGCAGCCTGTGATTGGCTGCAGCGGCGACATGGATTGAACGTCATCGCTGGAGGCCGGACAGGAGGAATGTAAGTATGAACTTTTTTTTATTTTTTTTATTACATTAAAATTGTATTTTCCGCGCGCCGAGCATGGTACTGTCACCCTGGACAGTACCATGCTCGGCGCATGGAAACGGAAACACGGAGTGCACACGGAAACCATACGGCCCCTAAAACGGGTTCACGGACCCGTCAAAAGCGGCCGTGAAAACGGTGACGTAAGTGTGCACGAGGCCTAAACAGAAACTCTTTGGTTAAACCGTAGGTGTAGGTGAAGTGATTCTTCACGTGTACATGACTATTGTGATTTACAATTCTATTTAATTACAAACCGGGAAAAAAATACCATCAATAAGACACCTCACAAGTAGCGGTGGTCATAGAAAGTCACAGAAGATTTGCCGCTATAAGATAGAATGGGAGAAATCATTTGGTTATTATTCTCTTAAATTCGCCAAAAGCAAATCTCAAATGTGTCAAATTAATTTACCTAATAAATGCTAATGGCTTATTGGCAAAGGAAAAATGTGCGCACTTCTGCTTACAAACAGTTTTAAAAGGCTATGAATCATGTTCACACAAGTCTTTTTTTTTTTTTTTCTTATACTTGGCAAGAGCTCATTCATATAGAAAATCAAAATTCAAAAACCACAGAAATGTGAAAATGGCAAGAAAATACAAGTGAAACTTATTTTCACATGGAATTTATCTTGAATGGCCATCGAAAGTTTTTTTTAGTTCAAAGTTATTATTTATTATTTATTAGAAACCTATGGCCCTAAGGTCCTGTTCACACAGGAATTTTGAAGCAGAACACTTGCCACGTTTTTCGCGGCGGTTTTAGGCTGCCGCCATTGAGCGCCGTGGGCAAGAAACACAGAAGAAAACCTCTTTCTCTGCCATGGATGACAATGAGAGGTTTGAAATGGAATGTTCGAAGAAGGACATGTTGTTTTTTTTTCCACGAGCGTTTTTTAGCGCTTGCGGAAAAAAACGCCTCCGCCTCCCATTGAAATCAATGAGAGGCCATTTCAGGCATTTTTTGGCGTCGTTTCCGATGCGATTTTTGTGTCAAAAACAGCGCCAAAAAAACTCTGTGTGAACAGGGCCTAAGGCTACATTCATACAAGTGTGACAGATTTACACGCTTAAAAAATGCGCGCAAGTCTCTCCGTGTGCGTTGTGTTATTGAATCAGTGTGCTTTGCAAGTGACATGTATTTTTCACGCACTTGCAATTTTTTTTTCCTATGGAATTGATGCGCAAATCACGCGCAGCACACGAATGTGCATCCACATGCTGTGCGTGGTTTTGACGCACCCATTTACATCAATGGCCGCGTAGGTGCGTGAAAACGCACCAATGTAGGACATGCAGTGAGTTTCACGCAACGGACTCTCGCTGTGTGAAAACACACGCTTGTGTAAACAGCCCCATTGAGATCAAAGGGTCCACGTGAAGAGTAATTTCCACGCTCAGCACACGGATGAGATTTACGCTCGTTTGATTGAGCCCTAAGGCACATTAGCCTACATTTATTAAGACTGGCGTTTCAAACGTCAGTCTTACTAAAGGAGATAGTTGACGTGATTTGAGACAAGTTTATTAAAAGTTTAATCAATTTTAAACATTTTGCATTGTATGAGAGGCAGAAAAACAAATTATTTGCAACAAAATGAGTGCATTTAAAGGCTTTATACTTAAAGGGAATGTGTCGCAAATACATTTTTAAAGTAAGTTACTTATTGTTGTTATATTATTTTGCATATTTATTTTTTTTTCAAAAGGTGGGAAGCATTGAAAATGTATAATTTGAAGTTTTCCTATGTTCACCACCAGAGGGAGAACTTCCCAGAATTACAGTAAGGTGAATCAAGGAAAACAGCCTGACTTACAGCAGATGTAAATGTGGTAGGGAGACTCACCCCCTCCCTATTTTTATGCTACAAGCCAGGAAGAGGGGTCTTCAAATTGCCAAGCAATATCCAGGTCCATTTTCGGAGAGATTTTATAAAAGGTAGCTGGCAACTGCTATAGGACAAACCAAAAGGCTAAGGGCCTGTTCACATCAGCGTCACCCTTCCGTCAATGGGTTCCGGCTAGACCTTTCAGTCGGAGGAACCCATGAATGGAAACGCAAACAGAAACCATAGCTTCCTAATGCATTACCATTGATTGCAATGGTAATGCTTCCGTTGTAAATGGTTCCTGTTTGTCTCCGTTCCGTAAGGTTTGCATTTCTTTGGCATAAACAGTAGCGCAGTCGACACCCCCCAATAACTTTAGCGGTGTCAGGACTTAAATTTTGCAAGGCAAGCTGTGGATTTCACCAATTCCATTTTGGGGTACATGCGACTTTTTATTTCATTTTTTTGGAGAGCTAAGGTGACCAAAAAACAGCAATTCGTGTTGTTTTATATATTTTTATTTTATTTTACGGTGTTCACCGTGCAAACACTATATTGTAATAGTTCGGACTTTTACGGACGCGGCGATACCAGCTGTGTTACTTTTTATTGTTTTTAACATTGTTTTAGGGGAAAAAAAACGGGAAAAGGGATTTTTGAACTTTTAATTATTTTTTGGGGAACATTATATAAACGTTATTTACCGTTTTTTACTTTTTCTTTAGTCCCCCTAGGGAACTTGAACCAGCGATCGTTGGATCGGTTGCATGATATACTGCAATATTAATGGATTGCAGTCTATCGTGATCTTGACAGTCCCCTTTGAAGGGCTTCAAAGGAGTACAAACATGGGGCACCTGGAGGCCCCCAGGCTGCCATGACAACCGTCGTCACCAGCCAAACGGGATGGCATGTTTGAGGGGATGCCCCCCTGATTCTAACAATTTAAATGCCGCAATCGCGTTTGACCGCAGCATTTAAGTTGTTAAATGGGCAGAATCAAGGTGATCTTTGATTCCGCCCCTTTGCAAGTGAGGTGTCGGCTGTATAACAAAGCTGTCACCCGCAGTACAGAGGAGTCCGTGAGCCCGCTCCATACTTCCCCATAACGGCTGTCACATAGTACGTTACATATCGTTAAGGGGTTAAAGACCAGGCCAATTTGAGTTTTATCATTTTCGTTTTTTACTCCCCGCCTTCCAAAAGGGCTTGTTTTTTGCGGGACAAGTTGTAATTTTTCATGGCACTATTTATTATACCGCATAATCTATATCAAATATTATTTTTAGGGTGAAATGGGCAAAAAACAGCGATTGCGCTGCTTTTTGGGGGGGGTTTGTTTTTACGGTGTCCATCAGGCGGTAAAAACTACATATTCATCTTATTATACGGGTGATGCTTCACGCTTGAGAAAGGGGGAGGTCCCCCGAAACGTTGCACCTGGCGTAATCGAACGCTGACTTAACCTTTCACGTGGGTCTCTGCCGAAGTTCCGGAATAAGTGATGTCTCACCGGCCTATCCGAATCAAAGGGCTTTGCCATACGGGGTGATTACTTTTCTGCACTTTTGCACTATTGTCATAGTGTTTTTGTATACTATCATATTTATACAAAGAATATATCTTTTTCGACTTTAACAAGTTGTTGCCTCTCATTTTGATGTGCCCATTTCTATATTTGGTTTTAGGTTTTACCATTTTTAGAAAAATAAATCTATTTGCTAAAAGAAAAAAAAAAAGTTTTGTTCTGAGACCGATAACTTTTTTATTTTTCATCAATTTAGCAGTGTGAGGTCTTACATTTTGCGTGGCGAGCTGTAGTTTTCACGGATACCATTTTCGTGTACATGCAACTTTTTGATCACTTTTTATTCCTTATTTTTTTTTAGAATGAAGCTGACCAAAAACAGCAATTGGCGTGTTTTATCTATATATTTTTTTTACGGCATTCACTGAGCATGTTAAACGTTATACTGTGATAGCTCTGACTTTTACGGACACGGCAATACCAGTTATGTTAAAAAAAAATTTTTTAACATTGCTTCAGTGAAAAAATGGAAAAAGGGAGGTTTTTTGAACTTTTGATATTTCTTTTTTGGGAACATTATAAAAAAACCTTTATTTATGGCTTTTTACTTTTTTTTATTAGGGGACTTGAACCAGCGATCGTTGGATCACTTGCATGATATACTGCAATACCAATGTATTGCAGTATATCGTGATGCTGACAGTCTCCTTTGAAGGAGTATTAAAATGGCAGACCTGGGGGCCTTCATTAGGCCCACTGGCTGCCATGACAACTATCCGCGCCCCCTGGGTTGGTGCGTTGGAGGGGGGTTCCCCCCTGATTCTAACAATTTAAATGCCGCGGTCGTGATTGACCGCAGCATTTAAGGTGTTAAATGGGCAGAATCAAAGTGATCTTTTATTCCACCCGTTGAAGTGAGGTGTTGGCAGTATTACACTACCATCACCCTCTAAGTATGGTGCACGCTCAGCATGTGAGCCCGCTCCATACTTACCCTTAACGGCTGTCAGGTACTAGTACGTAACATGTCATTAAGGGGTTAAAATTTCCAACAAACTTTATGCATCAATTCCTCACGGTTTTCAAGATCTCTGCTTGCTCTCACTGAATGGAAGCTTTCTTTGTTTACTTCCAGTGGATATAAAAACTGGGCATCTGATTAAATAGGTTCAGGACTGGTTACAGTACAGTTTTTAGAGCTGCCTTTATGTACATCACATGACTAGGATAGATTTATTTATTTTAATCCGCTGGGAGTAAACTATGAAAGTTTGTATACACGGACTGCAAGCAAAAATGCAAAGATCTTAAAATTACGCCAGGAATTGACACAAAGTATATTGTTTAATTGTATAAATTTCATTATAAAATAATAAAATTATATATTAAAAACTGCATTACCCCTTTAAAGAAAATATAAAATCTACAGCACATAAAGAATAAACATGTTGGATAAAAATAAAAAAATAAGCTGACATAATATATATGTTTTTTAGGCAATTAAACAATTAAATGACTTAGTAAGAGAGAGCATATTAAATAAAGGAAGATTTGGCTATGAGTTAGTTTGCCAAATTCAATTTCTTGTGCACATAAATTAGGTCAAGTTATGTTTATGTGCATACCACTTTCATACATTTATAATGCTACATTCCAAAAAGATTTGTCCTAGAGGGGAAAGAGAGCGTTTCCTCAAGCTTGGCACATGCTGGATTGTAGACTTATTAAACTATAGATCCAGGAATGAAGGACATACTTTTGGCAAAACTATTTAAAAAATGGCTGTAATAGATTTCAGTTTAATTTAAAAAATATGCTGGTCTTCTACATTCAAAAATTCATCATTCACTGGTCACAGCATGGAGTATGTACGTAGACATATATATTATTCTGTAAGGCGAAATTACAGGTACTAAATCAGCCCAGGCAACTTCTACAGCATATGTCTTGGTCATTTTGTATCTCACTATCCTGTTACTATAGGTCAGTATATGCAACTCAGACATTAATGGCATATTCACACTTTATGCCAAAAATGTCTGGTAGATGCAGAACCCAGCTCTGGGACCTGCGCCTATATGGACCCGACTCCCGCTTCTCCTAATGAGGCGGCTGCTGGCTGTCGATTGAAGGCGTGGACTTAGTGCTGCATGAATGTAGCAGCCACCTCACCTCAGCCAGCGGCCATCTTACTAGGCGAAACGGGGGTCTGGTGACCCTCATTCTTAATATAGCTGCGGGTCCTAGAGCTGGGAATATGCCATAAATATCTGAGTTTAGAAAAACCATTTAAGTTGTTACCAGACAGAACACTATTTTGTTTGGTATGGTCTAAAACGGTGGTCATCAACTGGTGGCTTGGGGTCCACATGTGGTTCATGAACCCCAGCTGTGTGGTTCACCAGCAGTGAAGCCACATGTGCACTGGCTACAATACATATCCTAAGACCCAAACCGTGCCAACCTAGATGGTAAAATCTTTTTTTTTTTCTAGGTGTTTATCACTTAAAACATGCAGTAATCTCCTTGGTCTTCTCCAGATAAGGAAATGTGGGCCATATGAGCACTTTCAACTAAGATATCTACAACATCAGGAGAAGAGCAATTTACCAAGTCAAAGTACCATAATAAATCTGATTTAATGGATGGATCATTTTACAGATGCCCTCATTTACAGTAAAATGAGATGTGTTAGGATTGGCTAATTATGATTTTAAAACACATGCATTGAACTTGTTACGTATGCTAGGAGTAAGAACCGTCTTGTTCGAAACGCGTTAGCTGTAACATGCTTAAGCTGTGTCCTCCCTGGCTTTTTAAGGATGAACGTATAAAGCCCTCTATATTTTATGGATGTGCTGAGGAACCTCTTTTTGTCCTTCTATTTACAGTAAAACTTCACTAAATTAAAGCTAATATTTCCTGCATTAAAAATATAATCATTTTAGCTACTCACTGGCAACAGGGCACAAACTAACCCTTCATCAGTATGTACTGTACTAACAAAATAGAAGTATGTAGTCAGTTGCTAAAGAGCAACTGAGAAAAGGTTAATCGTCAAGCAGGGATTCTGTATGGTGACATTTTCTTTATTTTATAGCTCCTATAAAGGGTATGTATTTTTTCAGAAATATGGTTATTGTGCCAGTAAGAGCTAAGGAGAGCCATGGTTTATATTCTGTAAAACTTTCTTGCCTTTTTCTTATTCCAGGGCAATTCTGTCTTGAGGTGAAGACCAAAGTGTGAGACAGACTGGTTGTCAGGGACATGATGACTGACAACTTAATTGAAGTGACTGTGAATGTAAGGCACTTTGTTCCTAGCAACCGGACTGTCAGACATGACAGAAGTCCAGCTCAAAACTGGATTGGCACTGTTCTAACAGCAGAATAGGGGGATAAGCAGCTTGGCAAATGTCAAACCATGCCAACCTCGATCTCTATCTGTGTCTTCGATGAGACTCTTTAAAAAATAAATGTAAAGAGTACAAACACTACAACAAGATATGGTATATTCCTATGATATGACATAACAATGATCTGTGGGGCTGTGACTACTGGGATCACTAGATCGAAGAGAATTTGGATAAGTTGCAGCTTCTTTCCAATTCTGAACCAAAAATGGTGATTAGAAAAAATTATGACAGTATGAATACCATACTGTATATGCAATATTCATACCTTCAATATATATCACATATTTCTCCAATAGAAATGCTAGCCCTGACAGCTAATAAAACAGGCTGAAATACTTTGTATTAGGGATGCACAATGCATCGAAACTTCGATACTGTGCATCCCCAAACGGTTCGATACCGTTATTTCATGTATTTCGATACTTAGATGTGCAGCCGCACAGCTAAGTATAGTAACACATGAATGGATGAGAGTGGGGCTGAGGCTGTGTAATACAGCCTTTGCCCCGCTCCGGAGTCCTGACAAGTGCGCGCTGTCAGGATAATATGATGCAGCCAGCGCTGCACGGAAGACAGAACATGGCGGGCGCACTACAAAACACCCCCATGTTCGGTCTTCAGCGCCTGTGCCGCCGCTCATCCCCTCATGCTGACCATGCATGCACTTAATGTCAAGAGCGGGGCCATGGTTGTGTTACACAGCCGCAGCCCCGCTCTATAATGGTGAAGATCAGAGAAACCTCTCCTCTCCACCGCTATTCTCCTGAATGCTGTGATCAAAGCTGACTGCAGCATTCAAGAGGAAGTGAGAAGTGGGGATCGCATCACAGGAATCCCTGTGACGCGATTGAGGGACATACAACATATGGGCAGACAGTCCAGGGTCCATTGAAGGACCCCAGGGCTGTCTTACTATATTTCCTGTTGTTAGGGCATACTTAGGTATGTCCTAACAACTGCCTGTGTACTATCCGTATATAGATATATGCCAGTGCATTAAAGTTTAAAAATAATGTAAAAACAAAGTAATGATAAATAAAATAAATATACATACACCTTTTTTACAATAAACATTAAAATAAGTCTCAATACATAAAATATACACATATTGGGTATTGGCACGGCCGTAATAACCTGCACAACAATTTTTTTGCATCATTTATGATGTGTACGCTGTAAAAAAAAAACAAAAAAAAAAAAAACTTTCTTTCACTTAATGTGAGGCACGAGGTGTGATGAATTTAACCTCCATGTGCCTCACATTAATAGTAATTAACCCCATCATGTACCTCTCACATTAACCCATTATGACTGAGAAACATGATGGGATTAATTACTATTAATGTGAGGCACATTCAAAATTCATCACACCTCGCGCCTCACATCAGAAAATGGAACAACTTTTTTTTTTTATTACTGTTGGCAAAGTATCGAATTGGTATCAAAATCGCAATACTAAACGAAGTATTGGTATCGAAGTCCAAATTCTGGTATCGTGACATCCCTACTTTGTATGTTACAAAAATGGTCGTAGTTCAGGAACCATGGAAATCAAATTAACTAGTATACATAGATCATCAGAAATAGACATCCATAATTAATTGTTATTGAGCAAACATAAGCATAACATCTGACCCCAGTAATATGAGGTTATAATTCATTTATCATTAAGACTGAAGGAGAAACTATTACATTGAAAGAAAAAAATGACTGATCTTAATGAGTTCAGATGCCAAATGCTGAATAATATCAATCTTTCTATTTTCTTATTGAATCAATCTATAAAGTCTTTGATATATTACACGTCAGTATAATATTAATAAAGACATACAGTAATAGTAATGAGAATTGTGTTGAGTCCACATTAGATATGTTCCCGGATACCAAAAAAAAAATGTTTTAAATCAAAATAAACCTGTCATCAGGAAACCCACTTTAAATAAGGGCATCTTTAAAGGGAACCTGTCACCAGCATCTTACCTACTGAACTCTCCTCACCACTCGCTGGTCGCTGCTGTGAAAAGTTCGTTGCCATTATCCCCTCTTCTAAACCCCTCCTCCGACCGTAAATAACGGTCTGCAAACATTTTGCGCCCTTTATGGTAATAATCAGTCAGCCTCATTCGTTTCTCCTCTTATGCCCGCCGACTGCCGAAAACTGGCCTGCCCTGAATGCCAAAATCTCGTCTAAGATAGCGTGCATGCGCCCGTCATGTATGGTCCACCACCTTTCCCTGCTTCGTCCGGGCCTCAAATCTAGTTACTGCGTATGTGCTGCTATGGTATCTGGTTGTGCGCACGCAACAGAACAGGACATCGATGCGCAAGCACAGGATTTCGTGTGTAATGGGGGGAGGTGAGGAGCGGTAAATCAAAAGTAAGGAGGCGGAGTTAACTTGAAAAGGCTTGAGGAATGGAGATATGACTTTTCGAATGAAGATATGACTATTTTATGCTTATTAGTATACAGTACAGGAATGCTAAAAGACTGAATACTAAAAAGGTACAGAGCCTACTTAGAAGATAATTATAGGTTACATAAAAAAAGATTTTTCACCCACTACCACCAGGTATTCCTGGTTTAATAGGTGAAATGCTTGTGACAGGTTCCCTTTAAGGACTACGCTCCAATAAGAGGACAGAAAACAGCATGCCAACATATGACATCTGACTGCCTACATATTGAGGACTTTTTTTCTCTGTGGTTAATGGGGTTGTCTTTTATTGTTGAGCTGCAGCCGCTGTAGAGGAGATGTAGTATTACACGGCAGTCACTAAATTGTTCGAGTCCACCGGAGCAGGAGCTGCTCTTACAGAGCTGTTCTCTGTTCTGACTCATGCAATGGTCCTGATCAGGGGGCCCCCTCTATGATGTCCATATGACATAATAGGACAAACGGACAGGAGTTGTCTTCATGAGACAACACCTTTAAATAGAATACGGAAACGTAAAATATAATATGCCATGCCAATTACCCATCTTCAAAAAGCTTTGTGATGTGGATGACTTATCCATCAATATTGGCGACACCAGTGTTTCTCTTACATTAAAAAGGAAGATGCTCAACATAAGAAAAGCATATTCATATTTCTGTAACAGTGATCTGTTATGTCCAGGAACACTCACTGTGTAAGTTCTGGTGCTAGATATAGCCTCAAGACCCCATCCAGACTCTGTGATCTGGTGAGATTTTTATTTTACTACTCGGTTGATGTTCCACAAAAAAGGAACAGTTTTGCTCCACTTTGTTCCATATTGTATGAAGAAAAAAAAATATATACTTTCTTCATGCGGTTTTGAAATTTAGTCATCAACAGGGTCAAATAAAGTCATACAATAAAGAAGAAATAGAAACAGGCAATTCTTTGAATTAGTGGGGGAGGGAGAAAGCTTATATATTTATAGAGGATGGGGAGAGAGAAAGGAGTGGTGTTACTCTGAAAACGTAGTAGGAGCAAGTTCATGATTCTTTCTTATTTTCCTGTTTTCTGTTTTTGTATTCACTGTGATGTAACTTAAACTAGGAGAAGGGGAGTACATAGTCACAGAAAAAGTATAGATTAGTATTAGCTGAAACACACATGACAAATGGAGGAAATGTAACCAAGATAGTTATGGCTACTTACGAGATGGTCTTTTTTCTGGGTGCCTTTGTATACAATATTATTATTATAAACTTATAGTTTATTTCACAGTACATTTGTACATTAAGATTTGCACAGTAGGAGTAATTATTGGTATAAACTCCCATTAGAAATATGGGGTGGAGGATTGAATACTTATATTTTTTTCTTAACTCCTAAAAATTTGGAGGCTTTTGCCCCCTCTTTCAAGGGGGGAGGGACACTTTTTTGTCTGTTCTCTACGCTCACTCTTTGGATAAAAATTTGGCTCCTCATGCTAGGTGTATGGGGCAACAGCGGGTAACATATACATGTAGCAATTAACCAAGATGTCATGGAGGATTTTGGGAAGCTCAAATACTAGAATTAGAAGGGTAGGGCAAGGGGAGGGAAGGAAGAGCAGAGTAGTCCAGGGGTGGGAGGGGGTCTCTTGTTCAAAAACCTCTTGAGGAAACTATAGAATGATTTTAAAGTGATGTCCTGAAATGTTAAAGGGCTAAACTCTCCGGGAAATAGAGAAAAATTTCTTAGGCATTAGAGCAAATTAGATATGGATATTTGATTATTACAGGACACTTCTCTCTTAGATAGAGAAGTTAAAAAGATCTTGGGTGAATGAAGTATATGGAACACCAGCAGTCGGAAAAAAAAGCAGGAGTAGCTATGTTGTTACATAAAAGATTGACATGCCAGATTAAGGAGTCTTTAAAGCGTAACCAAACGTTCGATCAACTTTTTATTTTCTAGCAGCATGTGTAATATAAATATATTTTGTAATATACTTTATTAATGAATTTGGGCTCCTTTTTGTGTTATATGTGTTTTAAATGGCCACTCTGACACTTTTTTACTACATTTTATTTCTTGTATTTCTCCTATTGCTAGCAGAAACCGTACACCGTTTGAATGCATCAGTGTACGCACTCGGCTGCCTGTGAGTACGGGTGGGTGGTTCCCAATCCTGACGTCAGATGTGCACGCCCCCATCGTGACGTCAGGAAGGTCTCTCTGCCTCCATAAACTACACAGTTCTCTTTAGTGTAACCGGCAGCAGCAGAGCGCAGGGAGGAGAATGACAGCTCTGCTGCTGTCCAGACTATAGTATGTGTGAGAGGCGCTTCAGTAGCAGAAGCGCAGTTCTAGCGGCGGCTCCCTGTCCCCTCTTCCCCCTGTCCACAGTACTGTAACCGGCTGCAGCAAAGCGCAGGGAGAATGACAGCTCTGCTGCTGTCTGGACTATTGTATTTTATGAGGCACTTCCGTAGCAGAAGCGCAGGTCTGGCGCTCCTTCCCTGTCCCCTCTTCCCCCTGTGCACTGTACTGTAACCGGCAATAGCAGAGCACAGGGAAGAGAATGACAGCTCTGCTACTGTCCGGTCTATGGTGTGCGTGAGTGGCGCTTCCCTCGCTAGACCTACACTTCTGCTACAGAAGAATGTCAGATGCAAAAGGACCTTTGGTTTTCCTGATTGGCTGGCTGTTTAGGTGCATGATGGGAACTATGGGCAGATTGAATATTACATACAGTACTGGCAAACATCACACACGGTAAGACACGCCCCTAGCAACTGGCCAGAATCAGGAAGTGTGAGAAAATAGATGTGGACGGTTTCACAAGAAAAAAAGCTGCAAAAAAAGGTACTTTGAAGGGACATAATAGCAGTTTAATACTTTTTTTTGCGAAAGTTTAGCTACGCTTTAAGCGATGAACATGGAGGTGGGCAAGAATAGTGCTGTATTTTCTGTCAAAGGAGATATCTATTTATAATACATATGTGCTTAATTATAATCAGAAACAGTTTATTTCTAATATGGTAATAAACTGCACAAGGGGGAGACTTTAACAAAGGCTTGAATAGACAAGAAGAAAGAACTGGGCTACTTCGGGAAAAGAAACAAACTTGTATACCGGACTTCTTGAAGTTAACTGGAACTTTAGATCGATGGTGATTTATGCACCCAGTAGAAAGGGATTAAAGGGAACCTGTCACCAGCATTTCACCTATTAAACCAGCAATACCCTGTGGAAGTGGGTGAAAAATCATTTCGATATAACCTATAATTGTCTTCTTAGTCGGCTCTGTAGCTTTAGTATTCAGTTTTTTAGTGTTCCCACACCGTATGCTAATGAGCATAAAATAGTCAAATCTTCGTTTGAAAAGAGTCATATCTTCATTCCTCGAGTCTTTCAGAGTTTACCCCGCCTCCTTACTTTTGATTGACAGCTCCTCTCCTTCTCCCAGCACAAAATCCTGCGCTTGTGCATTGATGTCCTCTTCTGGTGTGTGCGCACAAAGGGACACTGGATTATTACGATAAAAGGCCCTAAATATTTGCAGAACATTATTTACAGTCGGAGGAGAAGTTTAGGAGAGGGGATAACGGCAATGAACTTTTGATAGCAGCGGCCGGTGAGGGGTGAGAAAAGATCAATAGGTGAAATGCTGGTGACAGGTTCCCTTTAAACGTTATTATCACCAGTGCATAATTCTATGCCTCGGCTGGACTATCTTCTGTTAACAGAGAATCTCCTAGATCCTGTGCTGAAATGCACCATTTTGAATGGAGTTATATCCGCTCATTCTACAATAATATTAATCTAAAAAAATATAACATCTCAGGCTAGACAAACTAGCCTATGGAGGTTTCCAGAACAGCTAATCAACCAGCAAGAGTTCCACGATACTCTATAGTGTATAGGATTTGCCAAAGATAATTTTGCAGCCCGAAATGACCCAATTCTATTCTGGGAAGCGGGCAAAGCGGTCCTTCATGGATATATGTCATATATGAAAAATTACCAAAGGACAATTAACAAACAATATTAGCAGCCGAGTGATCAATATAGAAAAGCTTATAACAACTTCAAAAGTAATCCCTCTTTACAAAAATAAACAAGAAATGAAAAGGGCCCCAGGACATAAGTAATTTATGGTATGATAAAATTCAAGCATATTATAGTAACCAGAAAGAGAAATGTTTATTTAGGTTTGAGAACAAAGCATGGAAGATGTTTGCTAATTTAGGCCTCATGCACACGACCGTAAAAACACCCGTTATTGCGGGTCGTAATTACGACCCGCAATAACGGGCTCATATACTTCTGTTAGTCACGGGTACCTTCCCGTTTTCTCACGGGAAGGTGCCCGTGCCGTTAAAAAAATAGAACATGTTCTATTTTTCTATTTTACGGGCCGTGCTGCTATACTTTATAATGGCAGCACGGCTCGCAAAAGCGTCCGGCTGCCCGTGCTCGTAATTACGAGTCGTAATTACGAGCACGGTCGTGTGCATGAGGCCATAGCGTGAGGACCAAGAGATGATGTACATATTCATGCAATACAAAAAATTAGTCAGGGAAAGTTTGCAATAATTTAAAAGAAATTAATCAAGTATTTTTTAAATAATACTCCTTACCATAAAGGCAAAAAGACCAAATAGAACATCACAAGGAAAGAAAGATTAATATATCTACTAACGAGAAATTGTTAAATCCTAATGATCCAATATCAGCCCAAGAGATACTTCAGGTAATTAAAAAAGCCGCAAGATAAAAAATATCTAAGTAAAATTCTAGCAGAGGGATTGGTACAGTTTATACCTTTATTAATTTCGCTGAACCACAATAGTTTTATAAAAAAAATAGAACCATTGTCATAAGCAAGGTCCTGACAATGATCAATTGGTCAAAATTAAATATAAAAATAATCTGAGAAAGCTGCCACTTTTATGGAAAAAGTGTTCGACCATGGTAAATGACTGTGGTTGTTTGCAGAGCTCCAGAGGATGGGATTTGAGTGACAGTTTTGCTGCTTTTTAAAAACTCTATAGAAACAACCGAAAGCCCAGGTATTAAAAAGATTTTTCACCCTCAATAGCTATGGGCAGAGGACCTAGACAGGGGTGTACTATATCTCCTTTGCTTTTTAATATAGCGATTGGACACCCCTAAAGAAATAGAAGGGATAAAAATAAAGAAAAGAGCTGAAAACTAGTCTGTTTGCAGACAATCTTTCGATTTTCTGATCTTTTTAGACCCCTATGAGTCGCTAGCTGAGGTTCTAGAATTATTGTTGAAATTTGGATATTGAATATTCAGCTACAAGGTCAACAAAGCAAAAAGATAATTCTATTTCCTGAAATTACCGAGAGCTAGATCCCGCTTAAAACAATTGGCGGTGACTATAGCAAAAATATAGATTTACATATCTAGGCATAAGCATTGACCGATTAAAAAAAGAAATATAAAACTTCAAAGCAGATCTCCCTTTGTCCTTGTTTGAATGATTAGTTTAGGGAGACTTCTAGATCCCCTGCAGATGCTGCCTCTACTGCTAAATTCAAAAGATATAGGAACCCTGGATGAAGTGTTTTCCAAGTTTTACGGAGAAATAAAAGTTCACGTATTTCTCCTAAGAGACTTAAAATGATTAAACTTAGGGGTAAAATAGGATTCCCAGATGTAAAAAATATAATTTGGCGTGTTTCAGGTATTGTATCCATTCGACTGATTAGAAAAATACATTTATTAATAACGACTTGGAAAAGAACTTAGCAGTTCTCTAATCAGTATTAGGAATTTCGTATGCAAAGTGGAATGAAATCTTACCCATATGAAAATTAATACTATTCACAGATACTACAAGAGGAGCATGGAAGCAAATTCGAAGGATATTTTCCTTACGTATTAATATCCTGAAATATCTAAGACGGAATGATCACCAAAGTATCTCAAATTTCACCTAAAATAATGACAGAATGGAGAGATTGTGTCATATAAAGAAATTCAGCCTGTTAAAACTAGAACATAATACACTGGTTTTCTTTGATGAAGACATACGGATAGGGATTCTTGTGTATTCTCAGGAGAGTCAAACATTATATATATATATATATATATATATATATATATATATATATATATATATACACATACACTACCGTTCAAAAATGTAGGGTCACTTAGAAATTTCCTTATTTTTGCAAGAAAAGCACAGTTTTTTTTCAATGAAGATAACATTAAATTAATAAGAAATACACTCTATACATTGTTAATGTGCTAAATGACTATTCTAACTGCAAACGTCTGGTTTTTAATGCAATATCTACATAGGCGTATAGAGGCCCATTTCCAGCAACCATCACTCCAGTGTTCTAATGGTACATTGTGTTTGCTAACTGTGTTAGAAGGCTAATGGATGATTAGAAAAACACTTGAAAACCCTTGTGCAATTATGTATCAGCAAAATAACCCAAGCACTCAAGCGTGTAAACAGGTAAGATTCGTTTTATTATTTTATTTTCATCAGTTTTGTCTTCACTGAAGTAAATCTTCACAAGATATAGTTAATTTTTGTATTAGGCGATTTTTTGTTATTGACGTTTCGGCCAGACAAGGCCTTTATCATAATCGCTTAAACTAGGATACGAAAGAAAAAAATACAGAGTATAAGTATTGCTGGATACAAATATACAAAAAAGTAATCAGATTTATACAAGAAGACAAAATTTTCTAAATGTATGAAGAACATGATGTACATGCAAGGACATATATGATGGAACTAAATTTAAATTTAAATAAATGAATATAGAGACATGCAAGTTATCTCAAGTAACAAAGGATATGTATACATTTAAATAAGCAGTAAACTAGCGGAGATATTGCCAGTGACAAAAATATGTTAAACTACATGCTTGCCTTTAATGATATTGTCTATAAATAACATTCACTGAAGGAATACATAGACTGATATTAGATAGATAAACAGTACGTTTTACTTGTGCAATTATGTTAGCACTGCTGTAAACAGTTTTGCTGTTTAGAGGAGCTATAAAACTGACCTTCCTTTGAGCTAGTTGAGAATCTGGAGCATTACATTTGTGGGTTCAATTAAACTCTCAAAATGGCTAGAAAAAGAGAGCTTTCATGTGAAACTCGACAGTCTATTCTTGTTCTTAGAAATGAAGGCTATTAAATAAGGGAAATTGCCAAGAAACTGAAGATTTCCTACAACGGTGTGTACTACTCCCTTCAGAGGACAGCACAAACAGGCTCTAACCAGAGTAGAAAGAGAAGTGGGAGACCCCGATGCACAACTGAGCAACAAGACAAGTACATTAGAGTCTCTAGTTTGAGAAATAGACGCCTCACAGTTCCTCAACTGGCAGCTTCATTAAATAGTACCCACAAAACCCCAGTGTCAACGTCTACAGTGAAGAGGCGACTCCGGGATGCTGGCCTTCTGGGCAGAGTGGCAAAGAAAAAGCCATATCTGAGACTGGCTAATAAAAGGAAAAGATTAATATGGGCAAAAGCACACAGACATTGGACAGAGGAAGATTGGAAAAAAGTGTTATGGACAGACGAATCGAAGTTTGAGGTGTTTGGATCACACAGAAGAACATTTGTGAGACGCAGAACAACTGAAAAGATGCTGGAAGAGTGCCTGACGCCATCTGTCAAGCATGGTGGAGGTAATGTGATGGTCTGGGGTTGCTTTGGTGCTGGTAAAGTGGGAGATTTGTACAAGGTAAAAGGGAAATAAGGAAGGCTATCACTCCATTTTGCAACGCCATGCCATACCCTGTGGACAGCACTTGATTGGAGCCAATTTCATCCTACAACACGACAATGACCCAAAGCACACCTCCAAATTATGCAAGAACTATTTAGGGAAGAGGCAGGCAGCTGGTATTCTATCTGTAATGGAGTGGCCAGCGCAGTCACCAGATCTCAACCCCATAGAGCTGTTGTGGGAGCAGCTTGACCGTATGGTACGCAAGAAGTGCCCATCAAGCCAATCCAACTTGTGGGAGGACCTTCTGGAAGCATGGGGTGAAATTTCTCCCGATTACCTCAGCAAATTAACAGCTAGAATGCCAAAGGTCTGCAATGCTGTAATTGCTGCAAATGGAGCATTCTTTGACGAAAGCAAAGTTTGAAGGAGAAAATTATTATTTAAAAAAAACAACATTATTTCTAACCTTGTCAATGTCTTGACTATATTTTCCAGTCATTTTGCAACTCATTTGATAAATAGAAGTGTGAGTTTTCATGGAAAACACAAAATTGTCTGGGTGACCCCAAACTTTTGAACGGTAGTATATATATATATATATATATATATATATATATATATATAAAAGAACAACATGGAGACCCTTTAAGAACTTTGTTGAGCAAGGCAAAATGAAGGAACTATGTAAGAACCACATCTATTGAATGGAACGCTTTTCATTCTGTATTCTGCAATAGTATTGACAACAGGGATTCACTGCATGGGTGGTCAGACTTTTTTGGTATGGGATCTACTTTTTTTAAATTAATTTACCGACTAATGTATTCGGCCAAATCAAACAGTAAATTTAGGAGAGTCAGGATATTTCCAGATGCAATCTTTTAAACATTCTGTATCAAGCACCCCAGAAATCCAGCAGACACACAAAACAGAAGCCGTATTAAAGGGGTTGTACAGAATTATAAAAACCTGGCAGCTTTCTTCCAGGAACAGCTCCACACCCATCCACGAGTTTTGTCTGGTATTGCAGCTCAGCTCCATTGAAGTCAATGGGCCCAAGCTGCAATACCACACACAACCCATGGACGGGTATGGCGCTGTTTCTAGAAGAAAGCAGCCATCTTTTCTAATCCTATATAACTCCTTTAAGAAATTTGATTAAAAATGTATTGCTATTATAAAATAGAAAATGGATAGGCACAAGTCGAGACATTTTTTTTGCATAGTATTCTGACATAATGATCTACTGGGCCACACTCAGATGTCTATTTGTAGATTGTGATCTACCAATTGGCTACTGCAGAATTACACTATTGAATAGGGGTCAAATATAAAGAATTAAAGGGGTTGTCCGGGCATGGGGTGTTTTTTTTATACTATCGACCTTCCCCAGGATAGGTCATCAGTATATGATCAGTGGGGTTCGACACCTGGACCCGCACTGATCAGCTGTTCCAGCTGCTTCCAGGCACCAGATGTTATGCAATTGTCTGTTGGAAGCAGATGGCTCCGTATACTGTATAGCGCTCGTGCTGCAGCATGGCCACTATACTGTGACCGGAGCCAACTGGTTCCAGCACCGACCGCTGCATAACAAGAGTGGAAGAGTGCCTGACGCTAACTGTCAAGCATGGTGGAGGTAATGTGATGGTCTGTGGTTGCTTTGGTGCTGGTAAAGTGGGAGATTTGTACAAGGTAAAAGGGATTTTGAATAAGGAAGGCTATCACTCCATTTTGTAACGCCATGCCATACCCTGTGGACAGCGCTTGATTGGAGCCAATTTCATCCTACAACAGGACAATGACCCAAAGCACACCTCCAAATTATGCAAGAAATATTTAGGGAAGAAGCAGGCAGCTGGTATTCTATCTGTAATGGAGTGGCCAGCGCAGTCACCAGATCTCAACCCCATAGAGCTGTTGTGGGAGCAGCTTGACCGTATGGTACGCAAGCAGTGCCCATCAAGCCAATCCAACTTGTGGGAGGGGCTTCTGGAAGCATGGGGTGAAATTTCTCCCGATTACCTCAGCAAATTAACAGCTAGAATGGCAAAGGTCTGCAATGCTGTAATTGCTGCAAATGGAGCATTCTTTGACGAAAGCAAAGTTTGAAGGAGAAAATTATTATTTCAAATAAAAATCATTATTTCTAACCTTGTCAATGTCTTGACTATATTTTCTAGTCATTTTGCAACTCATTTGATAAATATAAGTGTGAGTTTTCATGGAAAACACTAAATTGTCTGGGTGACCCCAAACTTTTGAACGGTATTGTATATATAGTACATCCTTGAAAAAGAGAGAGGTTATCAAAGGGGAGTATTTAGTGTCAGAGAGGTGGAAGAGAAATATATGAAATCAGGGCTTACAGTGAAGAAATATCAGGGTGCTTTTGAAGGAAATGAGAACAGTTAAAAACTTGATGCTTTGAGAAAATATGAGAAAAATGGTATTTAAACTCATTAATAGGATATATTATAACTTTTGTATCCCTTTAGAGAGATATATTCAGGAACATAAAATTAAATGTCCCAAATGCGATCAACCAAATGCATCCCTTATCCATTGTTTCTGGGACTGTGAAGTCATAAAAAGTTTTTGGGAAAAAGGTTGTAGAGAAAATGTCATCTATTACAAATGACAGAGTTCCTCTAGATATTTGGCTATGCCTTTTTCACTATGGAGGTATTGAAATTCCCCCAAAAAATCTGTTATGGCTGCGGTCGCGGACCACTGCTGCTCAGCCAACAGTCGCAACTTCCTGGCCGCCTGCCAACGTCCTCCTCCCCGGAGACCCCGGCTGGCGCGGCCTTCCCTTCCTGGAGTGTGCGATCGTCCCAGGCCTTAAATGGGCCAGCGCGCCCACTCCCTAAAAGTTCCCCACACTACCCCAGTGCACCCTGGACTATAAAAAGGGGCTATGCCTTCCCACTGCTTGCCTGAGCGTTGTTTGTACTTTTCCCATGTTTGTATTGCAAATGGTTCCTTAGTGTAATCCTGTTCCCAGTGTTCCCGTTCCCTGCATCCTATCTCCTGTATCCAGTGCGGTGTTTCCTCCCTGAACCTGCCTTGTATCGGAGTCGTGTTGTACCGCCTGATGGATATGCCACGTCTGTGTGTCATCGGTCATCCCTGGTGCCATCCGCCAGGTCTGGCACAACCTGCCACACCTAACTCGCTGTGCCGGAGCCCTGCCGCTGTCTGGACTATCTCAGGTACCCTTGTGCTACGCACCTCTGCATAGACTGAGTTAGTCAGCTGTCTCTTCGCGACAGCGGAGCGGCCCAGTGGGTCCACATACCCTAGATTGTGACCCACTAGGCTGCACCACAGCCTAGTGGGACACATACCACTAATATTTTCTTATTAGCCGCAAATAAAGAAATCTTGATAAACCCGGTAGAAATATAATCTCAATGGTTAAATCAAGTGATATAATTGATTAAAAAAAAAGTTATGAGATTAGAGTCAACTGCAAGTAATTTCCAACCAAGAGGAGTACAGATTATTTAAGGAAAAGTGATGAGCTTTTATTAGAAAAACCTATGACTATTCAAAGGTCAAGCGACTTTCCGAAATATTCAAAGATTATACGTATAGAAATAAAATGAACACAACAGACCGGGGAGGAGGGGGATGGTGATTAGAGGAGTTCAAGGGGTTAGTGAAGTTATAGAGCCTGATCTTATGTGTAATTAAGATCCTTAATATTTTACCTTTGTTTATTTCAGGCACTCGAAATAAAAATGATCAAAGGCAGGTAGAAGAATTGTGCAAGACGAGCTTCATTGAGTAGTTATTTATACATTGTGAAAAGTATAATACTCTATGGGCCATACATTGGGAGGTAACCGCTATTAGTATTATCTTTAGTCAATTTTTTTTGGGGGGGATAGTAATGATGCTATAATGGAAGTTTTAAAAGAGTAGTAGAAAGGTGATTGAGGGGAAGTTGTAACGGTGTCTCGTTATTTATATTATAACAGACAACTCACGGGGGCTTTTCCTTGTAGAGGATTTTTGTAATATATATTTGCATATTTGTCTTAATAGCGATTATCACGATCTGTGGGTGTGTGGACAGCACCGCCGTAGTGGGATATCAGCTGGCCAAACTACAGTGTACCAAGTCAATATATATAGTCCAAGCACAAGGCTACCTGTGATAGTCCAGACAGTAGCAACAGCTAGGAACAGATGGGATCTTGAAGGCAGGTGATGCAGACAAGACAGATTACACCATACGTGGTGTAACACAGCAGACGTGGCCGATGGCAGAACTCGACTCCAACACTATAGCGGGCACAGGAACAAATACAACATAGGTAGCAGGGCACGGGAACAACGGGAACAGGATAACACTAAGGGACCATATGCAAGACTAACAGAGGAATACGAACAACACTCAGAGCCCTTCTTATAGTCCAGGATGATCATGGGCTAATTACTGATGATTTATATGTGCGAGCAGTGGCCCTGTAAGGCCAGGCGCGAGCGTGTGCGCGCACCCTATGGGACACGGCAGAGTGGAGATGAAGTGAGCGCTGGCGTCTCAAGGGGAGGAGATGGGGACCAGCGCTCACAAGTTCATGACTGCGGCCGTCGAGGGGTGAGTAATCCCGACAGTCCGCGACCGTGGATGAAACAGTGATGATGGCTTCTCCATGCTTATTGTTGTTTTTTTACTTTTTCTGAACCAGTGTAACCAGCTTTTAGAAAAATAATTAAAAAAAAGACTTACCAGAAATATCCAAATGTATTATTGCAGTAATGGGTAACCTATTTAAAGTCCTACAGTCAGGACGTCAAGTAGTAGGCTATGTTCACACATTCAGGACTTGCCATGGGCAAATCCGATGTGTATTTTTCAAAGAATCCATGGCTTAAATCTGAAGTTGACACGGATTTCTGCCGTGGATATTCCAGCGGATCTGCATGCAGATTAGCGCTATTGTAATTCATTGGGGCTAATCCGCTGATTTTCCGCGCAAATAATGAGAATGCTGCAAATTTTAAAACCTGCAGACTGGTCATTATTTCATGCCGATTTTGACCGCTGCATGCGAATGGGTTATAAAATACCCTATTTCACTTGTAGTGGACCTTTTAAGCCGGACACAAACGGCCGTTGCTGCGTGCACGTTGCGCGATTATGGCACGGACGGGCAGTTGAGTGTCATACGCGGGCCGTCCACAATCACAGACCGGCCCACACAAAATGTGCATTGATTTCAATGAGCCCTGACCGCAATTGCGGACTGTATAAAGACATGTCCCATTTTTTTGCTCCGGGCATTGCATGAACGTGGAAACCACGGTCGTGTGCATTTGCCCATCAGCATGTGTTTTAAACCAGGATAGTATAAAGTTGCAAATGCACGGTCGTGTGCATGAGGCCTACGGTGTGAACATGACCTTAAAGGGAGAGTCATGTATTTAATTTTAGTTCGATTAATTCGATTTAAGTCTTTAGGAGAGATATAATATATTTACAATTATTTTCAACTTTAAAAACTTTCCTGGGGGCTAACATTTTGGGGATACACACTTCCTTCTTGTATTGTCTGTTTAGACAGTACAGCAGGGTGTGTGTGTGTGTGTGTGTGTGTGTTTTTAAGCAGGTCAAACAAATGGGAGTCAATTATCAGAGAAACATCAGATTATTAGTCGCCAGGAAGTGATGAAATACATTCCTCTTCCACTGCAGACAGCAGGGAGTGGCAGGGGAGATGGATACAGAGCATTATCTGTGTATAGTATTACTATCCTGACTTATCAAGGCCTTCAGCAGTACAAGAGAGCGGTCATCTGTCATTAAATGCGCCACTTTCTGCGGACTGTCCCTGACTACACTGCAAAGCAGAAGAGATAGATGCGGAAAACCAAAAATCTAAGCTTACTGTAGGTACTCTATTGGCAAGTTTAAAAACTGGAATATTTAAATATTTATTTATAGATCCATAAAAAAAGAATGTTCCCAATAAAACCTGATTTAAATAAGGCTCTTTTCATACCACATTGGGTGTGTATGTTTAACTTTAGTGGCAGGAGATAATACCATCACATATGCTGATCAGGCCCAAAAAAAAACATAGACCCCGACAGATGCCATGAGTTTTCTTTTGGCATCCTGCAGTAACGTATAACAACTAAAAAAAAAAAAATGTATAAGGCGCAGTATACGCTTTATTTTTATTTTTACATGGGATCATGTTGTATGACATATGCCACTGTATGGTAGAGAGTGGCATACGATGAATGTAAAGGCCAAATGTGATATGAACAAAAGCTGTCATTTTGTGATAATACAGTCTCTTTAATCCCTTAACGACATCCGATGTACAGTTACGTCGCTGGGGACAAGGACTTCCTGCAACTCATCGTAACTGTACGTTGTGGTGCTGGTGCGGGCTCAGCAGCAGAGCCTGTGCAGTCACCAGAGGGCGTCAGCTGTATATTACAGCTGACACCCTGCTGCAAGGCCAGGACCAGAGCTAGCCTCCTATCCGGCTGATTAGCCCTTTAGATGCAGCGCATCTATGGGGTTACTAGCCAATCGCCACCCACGCGACGCAATTGCGGGGTTACCGATGGTTGCTTTGGCAACTGGAGGCCCAACAATTGCCTCCTGTCTGCCAAGTATAGAAGCAGATTAGGTGATGCCCGGAGGAGGGGCCTAAAAGGCTTCCAGTGGCAAAAAAGATGGCGCAGGCTCAGAAGCTGAGCCTGGGCCATCAGCCGTGGGTGTCAGCTGTATGATACAGCTGACACCCTGCTGTAATGTTTGAGAACGGAGCTAGCTCCGATCCCTGCCATTAACCCCTAAGATGCCATGATCAAAAGTGATTGTGGCATCTTCGTGGTTTATGGCCAATCGACATCGCCGCGATGCTATCACAGGGGTGCCGATGGTTGCTATGGCAATCGGAGGCCTAACATTGACCTCCTGGTCTGACACGTATGGAAGTCCATTAGGCCTCACCCAGGAGTGGAGCCTAATAGGCTTGCGGTCAGTGCATGACGGACAGCGCTACGTGGGTAGTACAATGTATTAGAATTCCTTTTTTCCTATAACAAGACTTATAGGAAATAAATGAAAAAGTTAAAAAAAAGTACTCCTATTTGGCATCACCGCATTCGTAACGACCCAAACTATAAACCTATAATCTTATTTTTCCAGCACTATGAACACCACCCAAAAAAAAAAACAATGCCAGAATCGCTATTTTTGTAGTTGTGGACACCAAAAGTGATTAAAAAGTCGCATGTACCCCAAAATAGTACCAACAAAAACTACAACCTGTCCTGCAAAAAAAACGCCCTTACACAGCTTTTTGACAGAAAAATAAAAAAGGTATGGCTCACAGAATATTGTGACACAAAAAAAAGCAAACGCTGCAAAACATAAAAAAACGATATTACATATGGTATCGCCATAATCGTATAGACCAGCAGAATAAAGTAAATATGTCATTTATAGCGCACAGTGAACATTGTAAAAACAAAAATATATTGTCAGAATTGCTGGTTTTCAGGTGTCAAGCAGTAATGTTCTAAAACATCTAGTCTTTACTCTATGGGGTTAAATATTTGTATAATATACAAATGCCTTTACAGTAGGAGAAGATAAAATAAATGCCTAGGTAATGGCACTTTGTCCAGCCCCATCCAAAAAAAAAAATCGAACTTTCCTCAAGCAATACCATTCATTTTTCAACTTCAAGGGCATGTCACATTTGCTTATCTCGTTCATATGTTAAAACAGCTTTCAGTCTTTAGCCAATTCATTACAATCAGGTTCTGGCTGCAATCAGCGTCTGGCAAAACTGTCATCATCACTTGGGAATGTCAGGGATCACTATCACGCTGATCGGATCTCACAGGACTTCCATCTCTAAGATTGATGTGGCTGTAATGGATTGTGTATGTTAGTACTAAGAGGTGCGGCTGCCAGACAGCTGCGTATTACTGTGCTGGATGAATCTGTACGAAAATCACCCCTTTTGGGCTCTTGTTTATTGTATGTATTGCCAATTAAAACAAACTCATGTGACATCACAGTAATAGAAATGTAATACCAAAAACTAAGAATATAACCTAAAATTATAAAAGTGGATACAATACAAAAACAATCAATTGTGAGATTAAATAATTTTACTATAGCATAACTTTTAACATTTCTCATCAATGCCATAATCTGTTCAAACCATAATAGACAATCCAAAAATCAAAATGATTTCAATGTAGTACTAGACCCACTAGGTTATTATAGCCAGAACTAGACCTATAAAGAAGAACTTGAAAAATTGGTTAGTAAAAAATTGGGCAGAGCATGAACTCGGTGAAGAACAGCTTCAGCCAATAGCTGCAAAGCAGGAAGTGATGTCAGAGAGGAGGGTGTCTTTTTTTTCATGCAGCCTGCAGTGTTAAAAAGGGGTTGTCCAAGTTGGGGGGCTGTTTTTTTTTTTTTTTAAATGATGACCTATAGAAAGGACGGATCCCCAGTATATGATCGATAGGAGTCCGACTCGCGGACCAAGAACCGATCAGTTGCTCCAGCTGCCCCTGGGCGCCAGAAGCTATAAAGCCCCAAACCTGGACAACCCCTTTAAGGACTTACAGTATAGTTTACAGAGCACCTTGGAAACCTGCCTTTAAGGGGCCAGAGTGAAAGAATTAATAGCCCTGGTATGTTCGATATCACTTGTAAGCTCATTGTAATTCATTTTGAAGATTTGCCTGGAGATTTACTTTAAGTCGACCGAGAACAGAAACAGTAAATGGGTTGAAAGATAGCTGGAGCGAACAAGAAGCAAATCTGTGTATACTGAAGCACCATCACAGCCTTACAAATACATGGAGCAACTATGTTTTTTAAAAAAACTTTGAAAAATAACAGTATTAAAAGTGTCACTCAGGGAAGATACCTTCTGGTATTAGTAGAACAATTAATGCAAGTGTAACTCTATGGAGACCACCATCTCCCACTCGCTTGTTCATACCCTTAAGATTTTCCAGAACTCCCATACTGGTCTTACAACTATTGATCCCGGACATTGACCTAAAAAATTGGGTGTCCTTGGGAATTTACACTTTAGGAGATATCAGTTGTGAGAATATCTTGATTCCTTTTGAACAGATTCATAATTTGTTCAACGTACCGCATAGATTTTTTTAGAAGTACCTCCAA
Source organism: Rhinoderma darwinii (assembly GCF_050947455.1). Classification (NCBI taxonomy): domain Eukaryota; kingdom Metazoa; phylum Chordata; class Amphibia; order Anura; family Rhinodermatidae; genus Rhinoderma; species Rhinoderma darwinii. The sequence goes on from NC_134690.1 coordinate 330,034,241, forward strand.
TTACGCAATTTAGTACAATCTTTAAGTTTTGATCCAGAATCTCCTATCACACCCTATGAGTGTTTCTTTTCGGATCCTAAACCACGCCATAAATACCCTCTGCCTAAATAACCGATCACCTTTTCCATCACCTCTTATTCTTAAATGGGAACCAGATTTAAAATGTACACTCACACCTGAGCAGTGGAGAATTGTCTTTTGCATTTCTAAAAACACCTCTAAATGTGTGAATCAGCTGGAGGTTGCCAAAAAACGATTATACCATTGGTATTAGCCCCTTTATAGACTATACAAAATGTATCCTGATTTTTTTAACACCTTCCCGACCGCCCACTGTCTTTTGACGTCAGGCGGTGCGGGTGCTTAATCTACAGAGACGTCTTTTGGCGTCGCTGCAGATCAGGCTGATGAGCGCTCGTGTGAGCACTCATCCTCTAAGCAGGAGCTGTAACTAACAGCTCCTGATCTTAGAGCAGCCTCCTGAACACAGCTGGGGTCGGCAAACATTCGGACCCCAGCTGTGTAACCCTTTGATTACCGCGGTCCGTGACCGCGGCATGATCAAAGGGAATTTCCCTCTTTGATCGCATCACCGGGATTCCAGTGATGCGATCAAACACCGGGGAATCCCTCTGCAGTCAGTCCTGGGGACCTACAAAGGACCCCAGGGCTGTCTGTTCCGTGTGCCTGCTGTTCGGGCACACTATGTGCTGCCCGATCAGCAGCCTGTGTCATAGTGACACAGTGTAATGTATTAGCGTACAGAAGTATGCTAATACATTACAAGTAAAAAATAAAGTTACAAATAAAGTTATCCCTTGATGGGATTAAAAAAAAAAAAAAAGTAACAAAACAAATAAATAAATAAAAAAAGTGCCAAAAAGAGTCTTTATTTTGCATTAAATACATTTTATTGCCCCTACACTAAATAAAAACAAAAAACCTATGCATATTAGGTATCTACACGACCGTAATAACCTGAAGAATTAATATAACGGGTTATTTAGCGTGAAACGTGAACGGGATAAAAAAGAAACAAAAAAAACTATTCCGAGAATCGCTTTTTCCTATATTCACGCCGTAAAAAAAAATTTTTTACCCCCAAACTGTGGGAAAAATAAAATACTATTTCTCTCGCATAAAACAAGGCCTCATACAGCCACGTCAATGAAAAAATAAAAAAGCTATGGCTGCTGAAACGCAGAGAGGCAAAAACAGAAAAATTTAGCTGGTCATTAAAGGAACAGTGTCACAACCAACTTTTTTTTAATATGTTATGTGTTTTAGTGTGATAGATCAATACATTTTATTAATGTATGTTGTTGTGTTGTACTTTTTACGTTTTTACTTCATTTACTTCTCTATGGGGGCTGCCATTTTTGTTTCCATTACTGTGTGTGTCGATTAACGACACATACAGTGATGGAATACGGCACACACATCCCCATAGAGAATGCGAACGGGAGCCGTCCCATCCACTATAGCGTACGCGGTCTATGTGTGAGCGGCGCATGCGCCGCTCACACACAGACCAAAAGTCAGGTCTTTGCTAGAGCGAAATCCGGCGCCATGTTCATGTCGACCGGAAGCCGCGGCCGGACTGTGAGATGACGACTTCCGGCCGCGGCTTCCGGTCATGTGTTCAGTGCAGCGAGGCGAAGGGGCAAGAAGAACAGTCAGAAGAAGTTTGACAGAGCGGAGGTCGCGTCAGGAGCAGGTAAGTTCTGTTCATGTGAGCAGCCTTTGGCATCATACCTGGGAAGCCTTTGGCATCATACCAGGGAGGCCTGTGGCATCATACCAGGGAGGCCTGTGGCATCATAACAGGGAGGCCTTGTTGCATCATAACAGGGAGGCCTTGTTGCATCATAACAGCGGAGGCCTGCGGAATCATACCAAGGGAGGCCTGCGGCAGCATACCAGCGGAGGCCTGTGGCAGCATACCAGCGGAGGCCTGTGGCATCATACCAGCGGAGGCCTGTGGCATCATACCAAGGGAGGCCTCTGCTAGCATTTACAGTGTGGCAGCATTTACAGTGTGGCAGCATTTACAGTGTGGCAGGATTTACAGTGTGGCAGCATTTACAGTGTGGCAGCATTTACAGTGTGGCAGCATTTACAGTGTGGCAGTATTTCTAGTGTGGCAGCATTTCTAGTGTGGCAGCGTATCCGTTGTGGCAGCGTATCCGTTGTGGCAGCGTATCCGTTGTGGCAGCGTATCCGTTGTGGCAGCGTATCCGTTGTGGCAACGTATCCGTTGTGGCAGCGTATCCGTTGTGGCAGCGTATCCGTTGTGGCAGCGTATCCGTTGTGGCAGCGTATCCGTTGTGGCAGCGTATCCGTTGTGGCAGCGTATCCGTTGTGGCAGCGTATCCGTTGTGGCAGCGTATCCGTTGTGGCAGCGTATCCGGTGTGGCATCATAGCATTGGAGGCCTGTGGCATCATGCCAACGGAGGCCTGTGCCAGCATTTACAGTGTGTCAGCATTTACAGTGTGGCAGCATTTACAGTGTGGCTGAATTTACAGTGTGGCAGCATATACGGTGTGGCATCATACCATTGGAGGCCTGTGTCAGCATTTACAGTGTGGCAGCATTTACGGTGTGGCAGCGTTTACGGTGTGGCAGCGTTTACGGTGTGGCAGCGTTTACGGTGTGGCAGCGTTTACGGTGTGGCAGCGTTTACGGTGTGGCAGCGTTTACGGTGTGGCAGCGTTTATGGTGTGGCAGCGTATACGTTGTGTCAGCGTATACGTTGTGGCAGCGTATACGTTGTGTCAGCATATACGTTGTGTCAGCGTATACGTTGTGGCAGCGTATACGTTGTGGCAGCGTATACGTTGTGGCAGCGTATACGTTGTGGCAGCGTATACGTTGTGGCAGCGTATACGGTGTGGCAGCGTATACGGTGTGGCAGCGTATACGCTGTGGCAGCGTATAGAGTGTGGCAGCGTATACGGTGTGGCATCACTGGAAATGCTGCCACACTGGAAATGCTGCCACACTGTAAATGCAGCCACACTGGAAATGCTGCCACACCGGATACGCTGCCACAACGTATACGCTGCCACAACGTATACGCTGCCACAACGTATACGCTGCCACACCGTATACGCTGCCACACCGGATACGCTGCCACACCGGATACGCTGCCACACCGTATACGCTGCCACACCGTATACGCTGCCACACCGTATACGCTGCCACAACGTATATGCTGCCACAACGTATACGCTGCCACAACGTATACGCTGCCACAACGTATACGCTGCCACACCGTATACGCTGCCACAACGTATACGCTGCCACAACGGATACGCTGCCACAACGGATACGCTGCCACACCGGATACGCTGCCACACCGGATACGCTGCCACACCGGATACGCTGCCACACCGGATACGCTGCCACACCGGATACGCTGCCACACCGTATACGCTGCCACAACGTATACGCTGCCACAACGTATACGCTGCCACAACGTATACGCTGCCACAACGTATACGCTGCCACAACGTATACGCTGCCACAACGTATACGCTGCCACAACGTATACGCTGCCACAACGTATAAGCTGCCACAACGTATAAGCTGCCACAACGTATACGCTGCCACAACGTATAAGCTGCCACAACGTATAAGCTGCCACAACGTATAAGCTGCCACAACGTATAAGCTGCCACAACGTATATGCTGCCACAACGTATATGCTGCCACAACGTAAATGCTGCCACAATGTAAATGCTGGCACAGGCCTCCCTTGGTATGATGCCACAGGCCTCCAATGGTATGATGCCACACCGTATAAGCTGCCACACTGTAAATGCTGCCACACTGTAAATGCTGCCACACTAGAAATGCTGCCACACTGGAAATGCTGCCACACTGGAAATGCTGCCACACTGGAAATGCTGCCACACTGTAAATGATGCCACACTGGAAATGCTGCCACACTGGAAATGATGACACACTGCATTTGCTGCCACAGGCCTCCATGATATGCTGCCACAGGCCTCCCGTATATGATGCCACAGGCCTCCCGTATATGATGCCACAGGCCTCCCTGATATGATGCCACAGGCCTCCCGTATATGATGCCACAGGCCTCCATGATATGCCTCCCTGATATGATGCCACAGGCCTCCCGTATATAATGCCACAGGCCTCCCTGATATGCCTCCATGATATGATGCCACAGGCCTCCCGTATGATGGCACAGGCCTCCAATATATGCCGACACAGGCCTCCCGTATATGCCGACACAGGCCTCCCGTATATGATGCCACACATGATGCCTATTTCAGCGTTACTTACCGCCTCGCTGGTCCTCCTCGCTGGTCCTCCTCCGTCGCCTCGCTGGTCCTCCTCCGTCGCCTCGCTCGTCCTTCCACGTCCGACTCACTGGTACACCTCGTCCTTCCTTGTCCTCCTCGCCCGACTCGCTGGTCCTCCTCCGTCGCCTCGCTCGTCCTTCCACGTCCGACTCACTGGTACACCTCGTCCTTCCTTGTCCGCCTCGCTGGTCCTCCTCGTCCTCGAAGTGTCGCCTCGCTGGTCCTGGTCCGCCTCGCTGGTCCTGGTCCGCCTCGCTGGTCCTCCTCAGAGCGTCTCCTCGCAGGTATGCTCGCAGTACAACCTCCTTCCACTGTGTAGTCGCTTTGAAAATGGCGGCACACAGTGTAAGGAGGTTTGAAGACATTGAAACCCCTCCCTCTCCTGGCACTTGCCAGGATAAGGGAGGGGGTATTCTGTGAGCTCACTAGAGCGAGTCACTTTTCACAAAATTTGCAGCAGAAAAGCTATGTGGTTGCTTTACCACATGCAATGCTGCAATTTTGGGAATGGCTCCATCTAGTGACCAGAAATGGTAAATACTATAAATTTGAATCCAATTGAATCCAATTTATAATATTTCCTGACTCGTGAAAAAAAAAAAAAATATTTGAACAATGTTTAATCACCTACACACTAAATGTTTAATTAAAATAAAAAAAACATGTTTTTCAGGCAACACATTCCCTTTAAGGTCTTTTTAGGCCCGGTCATTAAGGGGTTAAACCAAATTAGGACTTTACTATGCAGTGTCTTACAGTCCCCCTTTCCCTGGGGTCCAGAAATGGCCCTATTGTCTCTGACTGCGGATGACCTACCTGTACCTGACCTAATGATTAAGTCCCACTTACTTACCGTTAATAGATCCTCTATAGCATGTAATAGTAGCAAAGTTGCAGAATATCTAATATGGAGAAACAAATAGCAATTTGATGGGGCAACACCACTACATTTCAACTAAATGGGATGGTTAGATTCAGTTTATGGCCGACTATTGGAAGAGTCTATGAGGTGTAGATTCCCCATTATGCCTTGCGCTCTGTAGATTCTATGATCTTTGTTCTGTACTACTTAAGACAAGTATACTGCAGATTCTCCTTATGTCCTCACTCATTATGATTATGACTATATATGTAGGCTGAAGTTTTTGTTATTCTAAATGTGTTTTTATACAATGTCATATGTACTTTGCCATAATTCTGCTGGCTACTCTGTATTCCTTTGGCCTGACTTGT